>NW_027077625.1:0-115000 GCF_963924675.1 Phocoena phocoena | reverse complement strand
GGCCTGATGACACAGATTTCATTGCTGAGTGATATTGCATTGTACGTACGTGCCACAACTTCTTTATCCATTTTTTGCTTTCTGGGATATTTACCTGATACTGTAGACGAGCTTCTTGTGATCAAAGCCGTCCCAAATATTGGGGTGGCTGTCTGTTTTTGATTTTAATTTCGGTAAGCTATAGGACCATAAGTGGAAGGGCCATAGGCTGTGTTGCTTTGTTTCTTACGTGTTTCAGGAAACACCATACACTTCTCCAGGGTGGCTGCTGGCAATTTACATCCTGCCAATCAGCATAACAAGGCTCCCTGTTCTCCATATCCTGTCCTACCTTTCTGGATTTTACACTTTTTTCAGATGGCCCTTTTGCCCGGGGGGCAGTGAGACTTCATTGTAGTGCAGATTTCCTTTACAGGCTTGCTTAGGTGGCCAAAAAGGGTGTATGCGTTTTTTCCTGAATATATTCAGGAAAAAACGCATACGCCCTTTTTGGCCAAGTGCATCATTGTCGACGTTCTGCCTCTTTTCCTATGCTTTCAGGGCAATTCCTGTCTACCCCCTGCAATCGTTTTCCTGAAATTCTGCCCCGCTTTCAAGTCCTCTTCGCAGGCTTACTTCAATATATTTTTGGAGGATAGCTGTCATTTATAACTCTGCAGGTTTGTGAATTACAGTGCCCCTGAGCTCCTTTCTTCAACTCGCTTTATTGTGAGCTGGGTACAAAACCGCAGGATTGCTTCAGGCCCTAATCTGTTTTCAGCAGGGCATGCTGAGCCTTTGTTTAATTGCTCTTCCTGGTGGGAAATGAGCGTTACATTTGCCCGTGCAGACACCTACAGCTAGTCTCTCATTGGTTCTCCCTATTTCTGTTCATCTTGCACAGAAATTGCAAGCTGTGCCAAAGAGGAGGTTAAAGGCACTAACTTTCCAAGCGGGGAGAGTGTTAGTAAAGCATCTGGAATGGTGAACCCGAGGACCAGGATACGAAAACTGAGATGCATTTTAAATCGTTTCCCAATCACCCGGTGGACGATACTCTGGGTTTCCCATGCATGTATTAGCTGGAGGAAGAATGCCTTGAACCTGGAGAGTTGGGACCCATGGAATGGGTACCATGCAGTATGACTTCAAAGGGTCTGCATTTGCTCACCGAAACTCACCAATGCTATCAGCCTGAAGTGTCCAGCCTTATGTCTCAACCAGCTCTGGGTGTAGATGTGGTCAATCCCTGTTGCATCACATGCCCTGGGTGAATTATTTAAGAATTGCTCTCTATTTCACTGTCTTTGTGTTTTGTTTTCGAAATTTATTTTGATAATGGGATTTATCGGATTTTCACTGCTGCGTTTCGGCCGCAGTACACACGCTTGATTCTGTTACGGAGACATATATATCCATGGGTTTTAAGATTCTTCCTAGTCAGGTATATTCCTAGGCTTTGAATATGTGGTGTTGGGTCCATTTCGTTGAGCAAGGAGTAGGTCTTGTCTATTACATATTTGGCTTATGTAAAGTTATCTGTGCTAATTTCAGTCTCTGGTTTTATGCAGCACCCCAAGGCACCTTTCCCCATAAGCAAGCACTAGTTGGTTTTCTAAATTTGAGACCCTGTTCTGTTTTGTAATTCAGTTCATGTGTACTCAAGTTTACATTCTGTGTATTAGTGATATCTTATGATGTTTCTTTTTCTGTGTGACGTAGTTCACGTAGAATCACCGTAGCTGCATCCACTCACTATGCCGCTACGGGCCTGATGACACAGATTTCATTGCTGAGTGATATTGCATTGTACGTACGTGCCACAATTTCTTTATCCATTTTTTGCTTTCTGGGATATTTACCTGATACTGCAGACGAGCTTCTTGTGAACACAGCCGTCCCAAATATTGGGGTGGCTGTCTGTTTTTGATTTTAATTTCCGTAAGCTATAGGACCATAAGTGGAAGTGCCATAGGCTGTGTTGCTTTGTTTCTTACGTGTTTCAGGAAACACCATACACTTCTCCAGGGTGGCTGTTGGCAATTTACATCCTGCCAATCAGCATAACAAGGATTCCTGTTCTCCATATCCTGTCCTACATTTCTGGATTTTACTCTTTTTTCAGATGGCCCTTTTGCCCGGGGGGCAGTGAGACTTCATTGTAGTGCAGATTTCCTTTACAGGCTTGCTTGGTTGGCCAAAAAGGGCGTATGCGTTTTTTCCTGAATATATTCAGGAAAAAACGCATACGCCCTTTTTGGCCAAGTGCATCATTGTAGACGTTCTGCCTCTTTTCCTATGCTTTCAGGGCAATTCCAGTCTACCCCCTGCAATCGTTTTCCTGAAATTCTGCCCCGCTTTCAATTCCCCTTCGCAGGCTTACTTCAATATACTTTTGGAGGATAGCTGTCATTTATAACTCTGCAGGTTTGTGAATTACAGTGCCCCTGAGCTCCTTTCTTCAACTCGCTTTCTTGTGAGCTGGGCACAAAACCGCAGGATTGCTTCAGGCCCTAATCTTTTTTCAGCACGGCACGATGAGCCTTTGTTTAATTGCTCTTTCTGGTGGGAAATGAGCGTTACATTTGCCCGTGCAGACACCTACAGCTAGTCTCTCATTGGTTCTCCCTATTTCTGTTCATCTTGCACAGAAATTGCAAGCTGTGCCAAAGAGGAGGTTAAAGGCACTAACTTTCCAAGCGGGGAGAGTGTTAGTAAAGCATCTGGAATGGTGAACCCGAGGAACAGGATACGAAAACTGAGATGCATTTTAAATCGTTTCCCAATCACACGGTGGACGATACTCTGGGTTTCCCATGCATGTTTTAGCTGGAGGAAGAATCCCTTGTACCTGGAGAGTTGGGACCCATGGAATGGGTACCATGCAGTATGACTTCAAAGGGTCTGCATTTGCTCACCGAAACTCACCAATGCTATCAGCCTGAAGTGTCCAGCCTTATGTCTCAACCAGCTCTGGGTGTAGATGTGGTCAATCCCGGTTGCATCACATGCCCTGAGTGAATTATTTAAGAATTGCTCTGTATTTCACTGTCTTTGTGTTTTGTTTTCGAAATTTATTTTGATAATGGGATTTATCGGATTTTCACTGCTGTGTTTCGGCAGCTGTACACACGGTTGATTCTCTTACGGAGACATATATATCCATGGGTTTTAAGATTCTTCCTAGTCAGGTATATTCCTAGGCGTTGAATATGTGGTGTTGGGTCCATTTCGTTGAGCAAGGGGTAGGTCTTGTCTATTATATATTTAGGTTATGGAAAGTTATCTGTGCTAATTTCAGTCTCTGGTTTTATGCAGCACCCGCATGCACCTTTCCCCATAAGCAAGCACTAGTTGGTTTTCTAAATTTGAAACCCTGTTCTGTTTTGTCATTCAGTTCATGTGTAGTCAAGTTTACATTCCGTGTATCAGTGATATCTTATGATGTTTCTTTTTCTGTGTGACGTAGTTCACGTAGAATCACCGTACATGCATCCACTCACTAACCGCTACGGGCCTGATGACACAGATTTCATTGCTGAGTGATATTCCATTGTACGTACATGCCACAACTTCTTTATCCATTTTTTGCTTTCTGGGATATTTACCTGGTAATGTAGACGAGCTTCCTGTGAACACAGCCTTCCCAAACATTGGGGTGGCTGTCTGTTTTTGATTTTAATTTCCGTAAGCTATAGGACCATAAGTGCAAGTGCCATAGGCTGTGTTGCTTTGTCTCTTACGTGTTTCAGGAAACACCACACACGTCTCCAGGGTGGCTGTTGGCAATTTACATCCTGCCAGTCAGCATAACAAGGCTCCCTGTTCTCCATATCCTGTCCTACCTTTCTGGATTTTACACTTTTTTCAGATGGCCCTTTTGCCCTGGGGGCAGTGAGACTTCATTGTAGTGCAGATTTCCTTTACAGGCTTGCTTGGTTTGCGAAAAAGGGCGTATGCGTTTTTTCCTGAATATATTCAGGAAAAAATGCATACGCACTTTTTGGCCAAGTGCACCATTGTCGACGTTCTGCCTCTTTTCCTATGCTTTCTGCGCAATTCCAGTCTACCCCCTGCAATCGTTTTCCTGAAATTCTGCCCCGCTTTCAAGTCCCCTTCGCAGGCTTACTTCAATATATTTTTGGAGGATAGCTGACATTTATAACTCTGCAGGTTTGTGAATTACAGTGCCCCTGAGCTCCTTTCTTCAACTCGCTTTCTTGTGAGCTGGGCACAAAACCGCAGGATTGCTTCAGGCCCTAATCTGTTTCCGGCAGGGCACGCTGAGCCTTTGGTTAATTCCTCTTCCTGGTGGGAAATGAGCCTTACATTTGCCCGTGCAGACACCTATAGCTAGTCTCTCATTGGTTCTCCCTATTCCTGTTCATCTTGCGCAGAAATTGCAAGCTGTGCCAAACAGGAGGTTAAAGGCACTGACTCTCCAAGCGGGGAGAGTGTTAGTAAACCGTCTGGAATGCTGAACCCGAGGACCAGGATACGAAAACTGAGATGCATTTTAAATCGTTTCCTAATCACCCAGTGGACCATACTCGGCGTTTCCCACGCATGTTTTAGCTGAAGAAAGAATCCCTTGAACCTGGAGAGTTGGGACCCTTGGAATGGGTACCATGCAGTATGACTTCAAAGGATCTGCATTTGTTCACCGAAACTCACCAATTCTATCAGCCTGAAGTGTCCAGCCTTATGTCTCAATCAGCTCTGGGTGTAGATGTGGTAAATCCAGGTTGCATCACATGCCCTGAGTGAATTATTTAAGAATTGCTACCTATTTCACTGTCATTGCGTTTTGTTTTTGAAATTTATTTTAATAATGGGATATATCGGATTTTCACTGCTTCATTTATGCCGCTGTACACGCACTTGATTCTCTTACGGAGACATATAAGTCCATGGGTTTTAAGATTCTTACTAATCCGGTATATTCTTAGGCATTGAATATGGCGTGTTGAGTCCATTTCGTTGAGCAAGGAGTAGGTCTTGAGTATTACATATTTGGCTTATGGAATGGTATCTGTGCTAATTTCAATCTCTGGTTTTATGCAGCACCCCAACTCACCTTTCCCCTTAAGGAAGCATAAGTTGGTTTTCTTAATTTGAAACCCTCTTCTCTTTTGTAATTCAGTTCATGTGTAGCCATGTTAACATTCCTTGTATTAGTGATATCTTATGTCTTTTTCTTTTTGAATTATGTGACTTCGAATGATCACACGTAACTCCTCTGGAGTTGTTATAACTGGCCGTATTTCATTGATTTCCAGGCTGAGTAATATTCCACTCTACATAAGCACCACATCTCTGTCCGTTTTTTCTTTGCAGATACATTTAAGTTATATCCTAGTCGAGGATCTTTTAAACAGAGAGGTGGTAAACATTGAGGTGCCTGTGTCCTCTCGATTTTTGTTTTTCCCAAGATATACGTCCATGAGTGCAAGTGCCCTGTGCTCGGTAGCTCATTTTTTAGATGCTTTAGTAAACACAATAGACTTATCCAGAGTGACCGTTGGCAATATACATTTCCACTATAAGACTCACAGGGCTCCCTTTTCTCCTTGCCCTGTCCTGCATTTCTGGTGTTTACACTTTATGAGGACGGCTCTTCTGACTGATGCAAAGTGATATGTTTTGTAGTATTGATTTCCAGTGCCCACCTGTTTGGTTGGCTAAAAAAGTGTATGCCCTTTTCTTGAATATATACAGAAAAAGACGCATACACCCTTTTTGGCCAACTGCAATGTTGGCAATGTTCAGCCCCTTTTCTTGTGCTTAATGGCGAGTCCTTTCTACCTCTTCCAATCCCTTTCCTGCCATTCTCCGTTGCTTACAAGTCCTTTTCTCTGACTTTCCTCAAGACATTTTTCAGTGATAGATATTTTCAATTCTGCAGTTTCGTGAATTTTAGTGCCCCTGAGTTCCATTTTCCAACTTGTGTTTATGGGAACTGGCCACAAAGCATCAGGATTCCTCAAGCCCTATTCTGTTTCCATGGGCAACCCTAGCCTTTGGTCAATTCGTCTTCCTGATTGGAAATTAGAGTGACATGTGCCTGTCCGAACACCTAGGACTTGTCTCTCATTGTTCCTCCTCCTTCTGCTTCATCCTCTGGACAAATTCCAAACTGTATGCAACAGGATGTTGACAGTGCTGACATCTCCAAGTGGGGAGACTGTTAGTAAAGACGCTGGAGTGGTGAACCCTAGCACCAAGAGATGAGGAGATGAGATGCCTTTTCCAAACTTTTCCCGATCAGACGGTATACCATCCTCTGGGTGTGACAGGCATGTTTTAGGTGTAGGAAGGGTCCCATTCATGTGAGGAGAACACCAGGGGATTTTAAATATCAGTGTCTCTCCGCAACCCAAACTGGGGAATTTTTTAAGCTACAGCTACACATATGTTCATTAAGGGCCTTGGGAAGTAGGCAGAGTCCAAACTTTAGATGATTGAAGTCTTCAGGGTCAGAAGCACTCACCACTGTCTTCCCTTAGATTCCATTTTTACTGTCATTGATGGATGATGTCAATAAAAATATCTATTCTTTTTCAGATCATTTCCCCTTATAGGTTATTGCAAAATATTGAGTGTAGTTCCCTGTGCTATACAGTAGTTCCTTGCTGATGATTTCATACATAGCAGTGTGTATGTGTTAATCCCAAACTGTTAATTTATCCCTCCTCCTACCATTTCCCTTTGGTAATAATAAATTATAAGATTTTATGCTTCTCAGAAATGGGGGAGCTGAAAGAGAGGTATCATTTTCAATGCAAAAGCATTTAAAACAAGATTGAAGCTTTAACCAAGATTATTAGATGTACATCCTTGGAAAGAAATCACTTTGTTTCTCTAATATTGACCTGACAAAGAAGACAAACCTTTTCACTGAACTTGCTTATAAGAAAGTGATGGAAATATCAAATGGAAGTGTTAGAAACATCTTATTTTACCCGAGCCTTATACACTGTTCTATGTTAATTACAGTTTGGCTCACACATCTGTTCATTGAAGTTACAATGTTCTCAATTTCTGTTACTGATCCTCCAGAGTGGACGCCAACAAGTGTCCCCCTGCCCAGTGTCATTGGAGCCAATAGATCGAGACTGAGTTTGGTTCAAAAGCAAAGGAAACTTTATATTTTGATCAGAGAATGGAGAGGTGCTACCCTGTGGGCTGTGGGCTGGGCTGCTGTGTAGAGATCCTGTCAGAGTCACTGGGAGGGAGGGGGCTGAGCTCTCGAGGACCTGGTTGGATGCAGCTCAGGCTCTATGTCACGGAGTCTGAACTGGGCCCCAGGAGCTGAAGTGTCATCGAGCCATTCTGCTCTAGGAAATCTGGTCTGAAGTGCCGGGTGTGGAACCTCTGTATGCGGGACACTAGGAGCACCTGAAATTAGACAAAGCACAAAGGATAAAAATGGTTAGACTTTATTTTATTGCCCAGATTCTATTTTTATCTCCCAGGCATTTTTAAGGGGCTTTGCCTGGGACAAACTTCTCTTCTGCCTTTTGTCCCTTTCCTCATTCTTGGAGTGCTGCGGGTGCAGACCCTTCTTCTGTAACTGCTGAGTGCTGAGTTAGGAGGCTTCATACCCGTGGGCGAGGGTCAGAACTTCTCCCCAGCAGCCTCCAGGTGACGTTGATTGTCCCCAGGCCTCCTGCCTCCCTGCTCGTCCACCTGAGCACCAGTATTGGAAGTGTTATAGATTCTAATGACCTTTAAGGGTCCAGAAAGGAGATGTGCAGTGGCGCTGTGAGGTCCAGTTTCACTCCGCCCCACATTTGTTCGGCCACCTTAGGCTGACCGTTTCTGCCAGCCTAGATGCTCTGACTGACCGTTTCTGCCAGCCTAGATGCTCTGACCAACAGTCTGCGCTTTCTTCCATTAGGCCCCTGAATTAACGTAAAAACAGCACCAGGTGTCAGGATCCTGCCCGCTCAGCTCCCAGACAGTCCAGGGTCAGTGGTGATGAAGGATCATGATGGTCACTGAGTCAAGAGCCTTTGGAAGTAAACAGGAGTCCAGCTGGTCTTATTGGCCACCATCATCAGGGTGTCTGTAGGCTTTTCTATGGTGACAGCATGATATACGGTTCCCCCGCCAAGATTATTAGCTCCCCTCTGGGTACAGTAAGTACTGCAAGCAGTAGTCTACTCTTTTGGGACACACTCTTGTTGTTTTATGAGAGAAACTCCAGGTCAAGTGATGGTCACACGGGTCGTCATGGTGCCCCGTTGCCCCCGGTTATCTCTCTGGAGGTTGGAGTTGGAGGGCCTCCTCAATCGAGGTCAGTGTGCCCACGGAGCAAACCCTGCAACTTCAGGGCATGGTTGGGGGTTAGGATCACCACGTGGGGTCCGTTTCCCTTAGAAGGGAGGTGGCCTTTTGGGCTGCTGATTTCCAGGTTTTCAGATACCACCAGTATCTTGGCCAGATGTGGCGGTGGGCCAAGCCCCTTGGTGACCATAGTTTATCCTACCTGGATGGCATTCTTGCATTGTTCCATTTCAAGTGGTCCCAGTTTTTGCACTAATACTCCAATGGCGATTCACCTTTCACCAGGAATGTAAAGGTCAAAGGGTTTAGCTAAATTAGGGAGTTCCAGGGCTCCCAGGGTCTGAATTGACTGCTCTTTCCATTCTTGAAAGGCCACTTCTGGATTCTATTCAAAAGGATCATCATCTTTTCCTTTCAGTGTTTCATATAGAGGCCCAGCTAGTAGACTGTAGTTAGGGATCCAGAGGCAGGAAACCCTGGCTTGCCCAGGAACCCCTAAGCTGTCTTCTAGTTTCAGAAAGGGGTAAGGCTGTAAATTGTTTCTTCCCTTTCCTGGGATGGGCTTCTCCGACCTTCTGTGAGAATGAAGCCCAGGCAGGTCACCGTAGTCTGTGATACTTGAGCTTTTTCGTGGACAACTTCTATCCTTTATTGGCTTGGTAGTTCTGAGGCCTCCTTAGTAGGGCTGGCGATCAGAATGTCGTCTGAATATTGAAGGAGTGTTTCCTTTTCCAGAGGTAGAACTTTTAGGTCTTTAGCTGAGCTTTCCCCAAAGATGGTGTGGGAATTTTTGAACCCTTGGGGCAAGACAGCCTGGAAGTATTGTTTTAGTTGTATGTTGAGTCCTGTCACTCACAAGCCAAAATTTCTTGTGACTCTGGGACTAATGGAATACAAAAGAAGGCATCAGTGAAGACTAATACAGAATACCAAGTCCTGGTGGTTGGTACAATGACCAGCAGGGTGTAGGATTTAGGAACTACTGGAGGTATATCCTCAGTGGCTTCACTGACTGTCCTGACATCCTTTACCAGGACTCCAGCAGCCCATGGGGCTCTCGAGGTCAGGCCAATCCCAGGATATGGAGCTCACCTGGGCAGGTACCCTACCCCCACCCCAGCCCACGGAGCTCTCGTGTTCAGGCCCCTCCCAGGATATGGGATTCCCTGGGCAGGTCCTCTGCAGTCCATGGGGCTCCCTTGGTCAGGCCCCTCCCAGGATACAGAGCTACCCTTGCAGGTACCTTGGCAGGGCTGGGCACACAGGAACCGTGCACATAGCCCTCATTGCAGAGCACTCCCAGCTCACCTGTCGCTCAGATCTGACACAGAGCACCTCAGAGCAGGACTTGAACTAACAAACAGCAGCTCTGACAGGTCTGTGACCCTGGGCATCACTCTGTGCAGCCTCCTCTACCTGGTCTTCCAGAGACTTCCACTGCACCCGGGGCACCAGGCCTCTGTCTCCAACCACCACCCACCCCTCCTCTCCCTGACTCCTGGGTTCCTCTCATTAGGAGAGGGTTTTCTTGAAGTTGTCTCCCACTCATGGGCCAGATAATATAATTAGAAAACAAGCCAGAGCTGCAGCCCCTTGTCTATCCTGACTCTCAGGAGCCCACACCTGTTCCTTGGACCTGGCCAATTCAGCAAGTTCCATTTTCAGCAACTGTGAGCCCCTGAGGGGTGATTATTGGCTGGCTTGGGAAGCCTGGCCGTGCCGGCCAGCCCTCCCCAGGTGTGCCTGGGTTGAGATCAATATAAACACCGCTCCAGGCAGCAAGAGCCCCTGCAGCTGTACCTGACGCCATTTTCTCTGCCCTGTCAGCAGTCTCGGGGCTGGGCTGGTGGGAGGGAGTGAGAGGCCACGGCTTTGTGGGTGTCCCAGTGTGAGTGGGGCTCTGCTGGACTTTCTGCAGCAGTTGCCAAGATGCTACCTGCTAAAGAAGAGGATGTGTCACCCACACCTGCCGCTGGAATTTCTCCCTGGGCACAGGTGAGGAAGGAAGAAAGCAGTGGGGGCCGGGACAGCAGGGGTATCTCAGGCAGGGAAATGGAGAGCTTCCAGAAGAGCACCCAGGGCCAGGACCATCCTGGCTGGCCTGCAGGCACCAAGTCGGCTGGCATGCTGTCCCTCATGTGGCTCCATGGCCCTTCCTCTAGGTTTTCAAGTCCTTGTACATATTCAGGTGTTTAGCCTTGGAAGGGTGGGAACATTTCAGCAGCAGCTGGCCTGGGGCTCGGCCCACGTTTACTCACAGATACCTCGGCACGGTCCCCCAGCTTTGCAGTGAGGACGCTTGTTGCGAGGAGCATGCTGGCTGAGTGGGAGATGATTCCCCACCACTGACCAACTTCAGAATTGTTTGCAATTGGAGCAAGTGCCCTGAAACGGTTTTCCTCTGTGTAACTGGTGGGTTCTGTTCTTTTTTATCTTTTTTTCGTTTTTGGTTCAAGGTAGATTTTATTCCTCTTTTGTGTATTTACAGATATAAGCATGGAAATAATTTATTCATATAAATACATGTATGTGAAGGGAAGAATATTTTTTCTGTTTTACTTTTTTTAATTTTATTTTTTTATTTTGAATTTAATTTTATATTTTTATACAGCAGGTTGTTTTTGGTTATCTACTTTATACATATAAATGTATACATACCAATCCCAATATCTCAACTCCTCCCACCACCATCCCCAACATCTTTCCCCCCTTGTTGTCCATACGTTTGTTGTATACATGTATTGCTCTATTTCTGCCTTGCAAAACGGTTCATCTGTACAATTTTTCTAGGTTCCACATATATGCATTAATATATAAGATTTGTTTTTCTCTTTCTGACTTACTTCACTCTGTATGACAGTCTCTAGATCCATCAACGTCTCTACAAATGTCCCAATTTCATTCCTTTTTATGGCTTAGTAATATTCCATTTTATATATGTACCACATCTTTATGCATTCGTCTGTCTGTGGGCATTTAGGTTGCTTCCATTTCCTGGATAATGTAAATAGTGATGCAATGAACATTGTGGTGAATGTCTCTTTTTGATTTATGGTTTTGTCTGGGTATATGCCCAGTAGAGGGATTGCTGTATCATATGGTAATTCTATTCTTAGATTTATAAGAAACTCCATAATGTTCTCCACAGTGACTGTATCAATTTACGTTCCCAATAATAGTGGAAGAGGATTCCTTATCTCCACACCGTTTCCAGCATTTGTTGTTTGTAGATTTTCTGATGATGCCCATTCTAATAGGTGTGAGGTGATACACCATGGATGAGTCTATTTCGTTGAGCAAAGAGTAGGTCTTGTTTATTACGTATTTGGCTTATGGAATGGTATGTGTGCTAATTTCAATCTGTTTTTATACAGCAGCCCAACTCAACTTTCCCCTTAAGCAAGCATAAGGTTTTTATCTAAATGTGAGACTCTGTTCGGTTTTGTAATTCAGTTTATGTGTAGCCAAGTTTACACTCCCTCTATTAGTGATATCTTATGATAATTATCTTTCTTTGTGTGACATATTTCTCTTAGAATCATCATAATTAAATCCACTCAATTTGCTGCTACAGGCCTGATGACATTGATTTCACTGCTGAGTGATATTCCGTTGTACGTAAGTAGCACAACTTCTTTATCCATTTTTTTCTTTCTGGGATATTTAATTTGTACTGGACTCGAGGTTCTTGTAAACACAGCAGCCCTAAATTTTGTGTTGGCTGTGTCTTGTTGATTTTAATTTTCCTAAGCTATAGGGCCAAAAGTGGAAGTGCCCTAGGCTCTGTAGCTTTGTTTTTTAGATGTTTCAGGATACACCATGAAGATCTCCGGAGTGTCTGTTGGCAATTTACATCCCGCCCATCAGCATAACACGGCTCCCTGTTCTCCATGGCCTGTCCTGTGTTTCTGGTTTTTACACTTTATTCAGATGGCCTTTTTTGACGAATGGGAAATGTGACTTCATTGTAGTGTGGATTTCCATTGCTGGAGTGCTTGGTTGGCCAAAATGTTCATATGCGTTTTTTCCTGAATATATTCAGGAAAAATGTATACGCACTTTTTGTCCATGTGCATCACTGTCAAAGATCTGCCGCTTTTCATATGCTTTAAATGCAATTCCAATCTACCTCTTGAAATATGATTCCTGCAATTCTGCCTCGTTTTCAAGTCCTCTTTGCAGACTTACTTCGATATATTTTTGCCAATAGCTGTCATTTATCTCTGCAGGTTTGTGAATTACAGTGCCCCTGAGCTCCTTTCTTAACTCGCTTCCTTGTAAGCTGGCCACAAAACTGCAGGTTTGCTTCAGGCCATAATCAGGGTCCGGCACGGCACTCTGAGCCTTTGGTTAATTCCTCTTCCTGGTGGGAAATTAGAGTTAAATGTGCCCCTCCAGATACCTGCCTCACTCCCAGCCACATGGTGATGTATGTCCTCAGGTTTGAGGCCATATGTGATGGGTTCCTCATCTTTTGATGATGTGGCCCCACTGGTGTGTGGACACTCCTGCCTGGTTCCCATCCCCTTGGTGATGTGGGCCCTCTGGTGAGACTCTGATCCTGGTTGGGTTCCTCACACATCCGTGAGGTGAGCCCTCTTCTCTGAGGTCACTCCTGCCTGGCTGGCACAACCCGCCTTGTTGACTTCGGCACCCTGGTGGCAGTTGGAGCCTGCTGGGAGCCTCCTTCCCGCGGTGATGAGGCCCTCTGGCGTCAGACCCTAATGGCGGTGTTCCCACATTTTCTGATACGTGCTAAGTGGTACGAGGGCACTCCTGCCAGGTTCCCATCCTCATGAGCGTGTGGGCCTTCTGTTCTGAGGTCCTAACGGCTGGGTTGCTCACACTTTCATGATGTGGGCCCTCTGCTGTGAGGTCAATCCTGCCTGGCTGGCGCACGTCGCCTTGGCGACGTGGACCCTCTGGTGGCAGTTGGAGCGTGCTGGGGCCTCCTCCCCTCAGTGATGAGGGCCTTCTGGTGTCAGGCCCTAAGTGCTGGGCTCCACACATTTTCTGATGTGTGCCCAGTGGTGCGAGTCACTCCTGCCAGGTTCCCATCCCCATGGGCATGTGGGACTTCTGTTCTGTGGTCCCAACTGCTGGGTTGCTCACAGTTTCATGATGTGGGCCCTTTGCTGTGTGTTCACTCTGGCCTGTATCCCATAGTGTCAGTGCTCTGGGCCTCCAGCTTGGAGTTTCCAACTTCTCGATTCCTCACCTTTTTTATTCTATGGGCCCTCGGTTGTGCGTCTCCTCCTG
Source organism: Phocoena phocoena (assembly GCF_963924675.1). Classification (NCBI taxonomy): domain Eukaryota; kingdom Metazoa; phylum Chordata; class Mammalia; order Artiodactyla; family Phocoenidae; genus Phocoena; species Phocoena phocoena. Next base: position 101,473 of record NW_027077625.1, on the reverse strand, counting down.
CATGCCTCACTCCCAGCCCCTTCGTGATGTGTGTCCCCTTGTTTGAGGCCACATGTGCTGTGTTCCTCACCTTTCTATAATGTGGCCACACTGGTGTGAGGACACTCTTGCCTGGTTCCCATTCCCTTGGTGATGTTGGCCCCACTGCTGTTAGGACAGTCTTGCCTGGTTCCCATCACCTTGGTGATGTTGGCCCTCTGGTGAGAGTCTGATCCTGGTTAGGTTCCTCACCCTTCTGTGAGGTGGGCCCTCTGCTCTGAGGTCACTCCTGCCTGGCTGGCACACCCCGCCTTGGCAACGTCGGCCATATGGTGGCAGTTGGAGCCTGCTGGGAGCCTCCTCCCCTCGGTGATGAGGGCCCTCTGGCCTCAGGCCCTAACTGCTGGGTTCCCACATTTTCTGATTCGTGCTAAGTGGTGCAAGGACACTCCTGCCAGGTTCCCATCCCCATGGGGATGTGAGCCTTCTGCTCTGAGGTCCCAATGGCTGTGTTGCTCACAGTTTCATGATGAGGGCCCTCTGGTGTGAGTTCACTGCTGCCTAGATCCCATAGCCTCGCTGCTCCTGGCTGCCTGCCGGAGGTTCCAACTGTGGGATTCCTCACCTTTTTTATTCTATGGTCCCTCTGTTTTGAGGATCCTCTGGCCTGCCTCACTCCCAGCCCCTTGGTGATGTGTGTCCTCAGGTTTGAGGCCACGTGTGCTGGGTCCCTCAAATTATGGTGATGTAGCCCCACTGGTGTGAGGACACTCCTGCCTGGTTCCCATTCCCTTGGTGATGTTGGCCCTCTGGTGACAGTCTGATCCTTGTTGGGTTCCTCACACTTTTGTGAGGTGGGCTTTCTGCTCTGAGGTCACTCCTGCCTGGTTGGCACACCCCGCCTTGGTGACATCGGCCTTATGGTGGCAGTTGGAGCCTGCTGGGAGCCTCCTCCCCTCGGTGATGAGGGTCCTCTGGCCTCAGGTCCTAACTGCTGGGTTCCCACATTTTCTGATTCGTGGAAGTGGGCCGAGGACACTCCTGTCAGGTTCCCATCCCCATAGGGATGTGGGCCTTCTGCTCTGAGGTCCCATCCGCTGGGTTGCTCACAGTTTCATGATGTGGGACCTCTGCTGTGAGTTTGCTGTGGCCTGGATCCCATAGACTCTGTGCTCTGGGCGGCCTACTGACCGGTTCCAACTGCTGGATTCCTCACAACTTTTATTCTGTGGGCTCTGTTTTGTGAGGATACTCCTGCTTGCCTCACTCCTAGCCCCTTGGAGATGTGGGTCCCCTGTTTTAGGCCACATGTTCTGGGTTCCTCACCTTTCTATAATGTGGCCACACTGGTGTGAGGACCCTCCTGCCTGGTTCCGATCCCCTTGGTGATGTGGGCCCTCTGGTGAGAGTCTTATCCTGGCTGGTTTCCTCACCCTTCTGTGAGGTAGGCCCTCTGCGGTGAGGTCACTCCTGCCTGGCTGGCACACATCACCTTGGTGACGTGGGCCCTCAGTTGGGAGTTGGTGTCTGCTGCGAGTCTCCGTCCCTCGGTAATGAGGGCCCTCTTGCGTCAGACCCTAACTCCTGGGCTCCCAAAATTTGCAGATGTGCGACCTGTGGTGTGAGTACACTCCTGTCAGGTTCCCAACCCCATGGGAATTTGGGCCTTCTGCTCTGAGGTCCCAACGGCTGGGGTGCTCACAGTTTCATGATGAGGGCCCTCTGATGTGCGTTCATTCCGGCCTAGATCCCATAGGCTTGCTGCTCCTGGGCGCCTGCTGGGAGGTTCCAACTGCAGGATTCCTCACCTTTTTTATTCTATGGGCCCTCTGTTTTGAGGCTCCTCCTGCCTGCCTCAATCCCAGCCCCGTTGTGATGTGTGTCCTCTGGTGTGAGGCCACGTGTGCTGGGTCCCTCACCTTTCGATGATGTGGCCCCAATGGTGTGAGGACACTCGTGCCTGTTTCCCAGCCCCTTGGTGATGTGGCCCCTCTGGTGAGAGTCTGATCCTGGCTGGGTTCCTTACCGTTCTGTGAGGTGGGCCCTGTGCTCTGAGGTAACTCCTGCCTGGCTTGCTCCCATTGCCTTGGTGACGTCGGCCCTCTGGTGGCAGTTGGATCCTTTTGGAGACTCCTGTCCTCGGTGATGAGGTCCCTCTGGCGTCAGGCTCTAACTGCTGGGCTCCCCAGGTTTTCTGATGTGAGCCCAGTGATGCCAGGACACTCGTGAAATGTTCCCATCCCCATGGCGATATGGGCCTTCTGCTCTGAGGTTCCAACGACTGGGTTGCTCACAGTTTCCTGATGTTAGCTCTCTGGTGTTAGTTCACTCATTCCTAGATCCCATAGCCTCTGTACTCTGGGCTGCCTGCTGGGAAGTTCCAACTGCTGGGTTCCTCACCTTTTTTATTCTTTGGGCCCTGTGTTGGGAGGCTCCTCCTGCCTGTGTCACTCCCAGCCCCTTGGTGATGTAGGTCCTCTGGTTTGTGGCCACATGTGCCAGTTTCCTCATCTTTTAGTGATGTGGCCCCACTGGTGTGAGGACACTCGTGCCTGGTTCCCGTCCCCTTGGTGATATGGGCCCTCTGGTGAGAGTCTGATCCTGGTTGGGTTCCTCACACTTCTTTGAGGTGGGCCGTCTGCTGTGAGGTCACTCCTGCCTGGCTGGCACACCCCGCCTTGGCGACGTGGGCCCTCTTGTGGTAGTTGGAACATGCTGGGAGCCTCCTCCCCTCAGTGATGAGGGCCCTCTGGCGTCAGGCCCTAACTGCTGGGTACCCACATTTTCTGATATGTGCTAAGTGGTGCGAGGACACTCCTGCCATGCTCCCAACACCTTGGGGATGTGGACCTTCTGCTCTGAGGTCCAAATGGCTGGGTTGCTCGCATTTTCATGATGTGGACCCTCTGCTGTGAGTTTACTGCGGCCTGAATCGCATAGACTTGGTGCTCTTGGCCGCCTGCTGGGAGGTTCCCATTGCTGGATTCCTCAGCTTTTTTATTCTATGGGCCCTGTGTTGTGAGGCTACTCCTGCCTGCCTCATTCCGAGCCCCTTGGAGATGTGGGTCTTCTGGTTTAGGCCACATGTGCTGGGTTCCTCACCTTTCTATGATGTGGCCACACTGGTGTGAAGACTCTCCTGCCTGGTTCTGATCACCTTGGTGATGTGGGCCCTCTGGTGAGAGTCTTATCCTGGCTGTGTTCCTCACCCTTCTGTGAGGTAGGCCCTCTGCGGTGAGGTCACTCCTACCTGGCTGTCACACGTCACCTTGGCGACGTGGGACCTCAGTTGGGTGTTGGTGCCTGATTGGAGTCTCCTCCCCTTGGTAATGAGGGCCCTCTGGCGTCAGGCCCTAAGTCCTGGGTTCCCTAAATTCTCTGATGTGTGCCCTGTGGTGCGAGTACACTTCTGACAGGTTCCCAACCCCATGGGAATGTGGGCCTTCTGCTCTGTGATCCCAACACCTAGGTTGCTCACAGTTTCATGATGACGGCCCTCTGGTGTGAGATCACTCCGGCCTGGATCCCATAGTCTCGCTGCTCCTGGCCGCCTGCTGGGAGGTTCCAACTGCGGGATTCTTCACCTCTTTAATTCTATGGTCCCTCTGTTTTGAGGCTCCTCCTGCCTGCCTCAATCCCAGTTCCCTTGTGATGTGTGTCCTCTGGTTTGAGGCCACGTGTGCTGGGTCCCTCACTTTTCGGTGATGTGGCCCCACTAGTGTGAGGACACTCCTGCCTGGTTCCCATTCCCTTGGTGATGTGGGCCCTCTGGTGAGAATCTGATCCTCTTTGGTTCTTCACACTTCTGTGAGGTTGACCCTCTGCTCTGAGGTCACTCCTGCCTGGTTGTCGCACTCTGCATTGGCGACGTCGCCCCTCTGGTAGCAGTCGGAGCTGGCTGGGAGCCACCGCCCCTCGGTGATGAGGGCCCTCTGGCATCAGGCACTAATTGCTGGGCTCCCCACATTTTTTCATGTGTGCCCACTCTTGCGATGACACTCCTGCTTGTTTCCCTTCCCCATGGGGATGTGGGCCTTCTGCTCTGAGGTCACAACGGCTGGGTTGCTTAAAGAATCACAATGAGGGCCCTCTGTTGTGAGTTCATGCCGGCCTGGATCTCATAGCCTCAGTGCTCTGGGCCGCCTGCTAGGAAGATCCAACTGCTGGTTTCCACACCTTTTGTATACAATGGGACATGTGTTGTGAGGTTAATCCTGCCTGCCTCACTCCGAAACCCATGGTGATGTGGGTCCTCTGGTTTGAGGCCACATGTGCTGGGTACCTCAACTTTTGATGATGTGGCCCCACAGGTGTGAGGACACTCCTGCCTGGTTCCCATCACCTTGGTGATGTGGGCCCTCTGGGGAGAGTCTGATCCTGGCTGGGTTCCCTACCATTCTGTGAGGTGAGCCCTCTGATGTCAGGTCACCCCTGCCTGGCTAGCTCACATCGCCTTGGCGACGTGGGCCCTCTGTTGGCCACTGGAGCATGCTGGGAGCCTCCTACTCCCGTGAATGATGGCCCTGGAAAAAATGCATAAGCCCTTTTTGGCCAAGTGCTTCATTGACGAGGTTCTGCCACTTCTCTTATGCTTTCAGAGCAATTCACTTCTACCTCCTGAAATCGGATTCCAGCAATTCTGCCCCACTTTCAAGTCCTCTTCGCAGCCTTAATTCAATATATTTTTGTACGATTTCTGTCATTTATAAGTCTGCAGGTATGTGAATGACAGTGCCCCTGAGCTCCTTTCCTCAACTCGCTTTCTTGTGAGCTGGCCACAAAACCGCAGGATTGCTTCAGGCCCTAATCTTGTTCCAGCATGGCATGCTGAGCCTTTGGTTAATTCCTTTTCCTGTTGGGAAATGAGTGTTAAAATTGCCCGTGCGTACTGGGCATATACCCTGAGAAAACCAAAATTCAAAAAGAGTCATGTACCAAAATGTTCATTGCAGCTCTATTTACAATAGCCCGGAGATGGAAAGAACCTAAGCGCCCATCATCGGACGAATGGATAAAGAAGATGTGGCACATATACACAATGGAATATTACTCAGCCTTAAAAAGAAATGAAACTGAGTTATTTGTAATGAGATGGATAGACCTAGAGTCTGTCATACAGAGTGAAGTAAGTCAGAAAGAAAAAGACAAATAGCGTATGCTAACACATATATATGGAATTTAAAGGAAAAAAATGTCATGAAGAACCTAGGGATAAGACAGGAATAGAGGCGCAGACCTACTGGAGAACGGAATTGAGGATATGGGGAGGGGGAATGGTGAGTTTTGACAGGGCGAGAGAGAGTCATGGACATATACACACTAACAAATGTAGTAAGGTAGATAGCAAGGTGGAAGCAGCCGCAAGGCACAGGGATATTAGCTCGGGGCGTTGGGACAGCCTGGAGGGGTGGAAGGGGGAGAGAGGGAGGGAGGGAGACACAAGAGGGAAGACACAGGGAGCATATGTATATGTATGGCTGATTCACTTTGTTATAAAGCAAAAACTAACACACCATTGTAAAGCAATTATACCCCAATAAAGATGTTAAAAAAAATATTTGCCCGTGCACACACCTACAGATAGTCTCCCATTGGTTCTCCATATTCCTGTTCATCTTGCGCAGAAATTGCAAACAGTGCCAAACAGGAGGTTAAAGACACTGACTCTCCAAATGGGGAGAGTGTAAGAAAAGGGTCTGGAATGGTGAACCTGAGTACCAGGGGACGAAAACAGACATGCATGTAAAAAGGTTTCCCAGTCACACGGTGGAGCATACTCTGGGTTTCCCATGCAAATTTTAGCAGAAGGAAGAATCCCTAGAACCTGGAGAGTTGGGAACCATGGAATGGGTACCAGGCAGTATGACATCAAAGGGTCTGCATTTGCTCACTGAACCTCACCAATGCTATCAGCCCAAAGGGTCCAGCCTTATCTCTCACCCAGCTCTGGGTGTAGATGTGGTAAACCAGGTTGCATCACATGCCATGTGTGAGTTATTTAAGAATTGCTCTCTATTTCACTGTCATTGTGTTTTGTTTTTGAAATTTTTTTTTGACACTGGGATTTATCGGATTTTCACTGCTGCGTTAATGCCGCTGTACACACTCTTGATTCTCTTACAGAGACATAAATATCCACGGGTTTTAAGATTCTTCCTAGTCAGGTATATTCCTAGGCGTTGAATATGTGGTGTTGAGTCCATTTCGTTGAGCAAGGAGTAGGTCTTGTCTATTACATATTTGGCTTATGGAACGGTATCTGTGCTAATTTCAGTCTCTGGTTTTATGCAGCACTCCAACGCACCTTTCTCCATAAGAAAGCACAAGTTGGTTTTCTAAATTTGAGACTGTTCTGTTTTGTAATTCAGTTCATGTGTAGTCAAGTTTACATACTGTGTATTAGTGATATTTTATGATGTTTCTTTTTATGTGTGACTTATTTCACGTAGAATCACCATACCTTAATCCACTCACTATGCCGCTACGGGCCTGATGACACAGATTTCATTGCTGAGTGATATTCCATTGTACGTACGTACCACAACTTCTTTATCCATTGTTTGCTCTCTGAGATATTTACCTGGTACTGTAAACGAGGTTCTTGTGAACAGAGAGGTCCCAAACTTTGAGGTGGCTGGGTGTTTTTGATTTTAATTTCCCTAAGCTGTAGGGCCATAAGTGGAAGTGCCATAGGCTGTGTTGCTTTGTTTCTTACGTGTTTCAGGAAACACATAACACTTCTCCAGAATGGCTGTCGGCAATTTACATCATATGCATCAGCATAATAAGGATCCCTGTTTTCCATTGCCTGTCCTCCGTTTCTGGATTTTACAATTTTTTTAAATGGCCCTTTTGCCCTGGGGGGCACTGAGACTTCATTTTAGTGCAGGTTTATTTACAAGCTTGCTTGGTTGGCCAAAAAGTGCGTATGCGTTTTTTTCCTGAATATATTTAGGGAAAAAAGCATCCGCACTTTTTGGACAAGTGCATCATTATCGACGTTCTGCCTCTTTTCCTATTCTTTAAGTGCAATTCCAGTTTAACCCTTCAATCGTTTTCCTGAATTTCTGCCCCGCTTTCAAGTCCCCTTCTCAGGCTTACTTCAATATACTTTTGGAAGATAGCTGTCATTTATAACTCTGCAGGTTTGTGAATTACAGTGCCCCTGAGCTCCTTTCTTCAACTCGCTTTCTTGTGAGCTGGGCACAAAACCGCAGGATTGCTTCAGGCCCTAATCTGTTTCCGGCAGGTCACACTGAGCCTTTGTTTAATTCCTCTTCCTGGTGGGCAATGAGAGTTACATTTGCCCGTGCAGACACCTACAGCTAGTCTCTCATTGGTTCTCCCTATTGCTGTTCATCTTGCACAGAAATTGCAAGCTGTGCCAAAGAGGAGGTTAAAGGCACTGACTCTCCAAGCGGGGAGAGTGTTAGTAAAGCATCTGGAATGGTGAACCCGAGGACCAGGATACGAAAACTCAGATGCATTTTAAATCGTTTCCCAATCACACGGTGGACGATAATCTGTGTTTCCCATGCATGTTTTAGCTGGAGGAAGAATCCCTTGAACCTGGAGAGTTGGGACCCATGGAATGGGTACCATGCAGTATGACTTCAAAGGGTCTGCATTTGCTCACCGAAACTCACCAATGCTATCAGCCTGAAGTGTCCAGCCTTATGTCTCAACCAGCTCTGGGTGTAGATGTGGTCAATCCCGGTTGCATCACATGCCCTGAGTGAATTATTTAAGAATTGCTCTCTATTTCACTGTCTTTGTGTTTTGTTTTCCAAATTTATTTTGATAATGGGATTTATCGGATTTTCACTGCTGCGTTTATGCCGCTGTACACACGCTTGATTCTCTTACGGAGACATATAAATCCATGGGTTTTAAGATTCTTCCTAGTCAGGTATATTCCTAGGCGTTGAATATGTGGTGTTGAGTCCATTTCATTGAGCAAGGAGTAGGTCTTGTCTATTACATATTTGGCTTATGGAATGTTATCTGTGCTAATTTCAGTCTGTAGTTTTATGCAGCAACCCAAGGCACCTTTCCCCATAAGCAAGCACTAGTTGGTTTTCTAAATTTGAGACCCTGTTCTGTTTTGTAATTCAGTTCATGTGTAGTCAAGTTTACATTCCCTGTATTAGTGATATCTTATGATGTTTCTTTTTCTGTGTGATGTAGTTCACGTAGAATCACCGTACCTGCATCCACTCACTATGCCGCTACGGGCCTGATGACACAGATTTCATTGCTGAGTGATATTGCATTGTACGTACGTGCCACAACTTCTTTATCCATTTTTTGCTTTCTGGGATATTTACCTGATACTGTAGACGAGCTTCTTGTGAACACAGCCGTTCCAAATATTGGGGTGGCTGTCAGTTTTTGATTTTAATTTCCCTAAGCTATAGGACCATAAGTGCAAGTGCCATAGGCTGTGTTGCTTTGTTTCTTACGTGTTTCAGGAAACACCATACACTTCTCCAGGGTGGCTGCTGACAATTTACATCCTGCCAATCAGCATAACAAGACTCCCTGTTCTCCATATCCTGTCCTACCTTTCTAGATTTTACACTTTTTTCAGATGGCCCTTTTGCCTGGGGGGCAGTGAGACTTCATTGTAGTGCAGATTTCCTTTACAGGCTTGCTTGGTTGGCCAAAAAGGGCGTATGCGTTGTTTCCTGAATATATTCAGGAAAAAACGCATACGCCCTTTTTGGCCAAGTGCATCATTGTCGACGTTCTGCCTCTTTTCCTATGCTTTCAGGGCAATTCCAGTCTACCCCCTGCAATCGTTTTCCTGAAATTCTGTCCCGCTTTCAAGTCCCCTTCGCAGGCTTACTTCAATATATTTTTGGAGGATAGCTGTCATTTATAACTCTGCAGGTTTGTGAATTACAGTGCCCCTGAGCTCCTTTCTTCAACTCGCTTTCTTGTGAGCTGGGCACAAAACCGCAGGATTGCTTCAGGCCTTAATCTGTTTCCGTCAGGGCACGCTGAGCCTTTGTTTAATTCCTCTTCCTGGTGGGAAATGAGCGTTACATTTGCCCGTGCAGACACCTACAGCTAGTCTCTCATTGGTTCTCCCTATTTCTGTTCATCTTGCACAGAAATTGCAAGCTGTGCCAAACAGGAGGTTAAAGGCACTGACTCTCCAAGCGGGGAGAGTGTTAGTAATGCGTCTGGAATGGTGAAACCGAGAACAAGGATACGAAAACTGAGATCCATTTTAAATCGTTTCCCAATCTCACTGTGTACCATACTCTGTGTTTCCCATGCATGTTTTAGCTGGAGGAAGAATCCCTTGAACCTGGAGAGTTGGGACCCATGGCATGGGTACCATGCAGTATGACTTCAAAGGTTCTGCATTTGCTCACCGAAACTCACCAATGCTAGCAACCTGAAGTGTCCAGCCTTATGTCTCAACCAGCTCTGGGTGTAGATGTGGTCAATCCCGGTTGCATCACATGCCCTGAGTGAATTATTTAAGAATTGCTCTCTATTTCACTGTCTTTGTGTTTTCTTTTCGAAATTTATTTTGATAATGGGATTTATCGGATTTTCACTGCTGTGTTTCGGCTGCTGTACACACGCTTGATTCTATTACGGAGACATATATATCCATGGGTTTTAAGATTCTTCCTAGTCAGGTATATTCCTAGGCGTTGAATATGTGGTGTTGGGTCCATTTCGTTGAGCAAGGAGTAGGTCTTGGCTATTACATATTTGGCTTATGGAAAGTTTTCTGTGCTAATTTCAGTCTCTGGTTTATTCAGCCTCCCAAGGCACCTTTCCCCATAAGCAAGCACTAGTTGGTTTTCTAAATTTGAGACCCTGTTCTGTTTTGTAATTCAGTTCATGTGTAGTCAAGTTTACATTCCGTGTATTAGTGATATCTTATGATGTTTCTTTTTCTGTGTGACGTAGTTCACGTAGAATCACCGTACCTGCATCCACTCACTATGCTGCTACGGGCCTGATGACACAGATTTCATTGCTGAGTCATACTGCATTGTACGTACGTGCCACAACTTCTTTATCCATTTTTTGCTTTCTGGGATATTTACCTGATACTGTAGACGAGCTTCTTGTGAACACAGTCGTCCCAAATATTGGGGTGGCTGTCTGTTTTTGATTTTAATTTCCGTTAGCTATAGGACCATAAGTGGAAGTGCCATAGGCTGTGTTGCTTTGTTTCTTACGTGTTTCAGGAAACACCATACAGTTCTCCAGGGTGGCTGCTGGCAATTTACATCCTGCCAATCAGCATAACAAGGCTCCCTGTTCTCCATATCCTGTCCTACCTTTCTGGATTTTACACTTTTTTCAGATGGCCCTTTTGCCCGGGGGGCAGTGAGACTTCATTGTAGTGCAGATTTCCTTTACAGGCTTGCTTGGTTGGCCAAAAAGGGCGTATGCGTATTTTCCTGAATATATTCAGGAAAAAAAGCATACGCCCTTTTTGGGCAAGTGCATCATTGTCGACGTTGTGCCTCTTTTCCTATGCTTTCAGGGCAATTCCTGTCTACCCCCTGCAGTGGTTTTCCTGAAACTCTACCCCGCTTTCAAGTCCCCTTTGCAGGCTTACTTCAATATATTTTTGGAGGATAGCTGTCATTTATAACTCTGCAGGTCTGTGAATTACAGTGCCCCTGAGCTCCTTTCTTCAACTCGCTTTCTTGTGAGCTGGGCACAAAACCGCAGGATTGCTTCAGGCCCTAATCTGTTTCCGGCAGGGCACGCTGATCATTTGGTTAATTCCTCTTCCTGGTGGGAAATGAGCCTTACATTTGCCCGTGCAGACACCTATAGCTAGTCTCTCATTGGTTCTCCCTATTCCTGTTCATCTTGCGCAGAAATTGCAAGCTGTGCCAAACAGGAGGTTAAAGGCACTGACTCTCCAAGCGGGGAGAGTGTTAGTAATGCGTCTGGAATGGTGAAACCGAGGACAAGGATACGAAAACTGAGATCCATTTTAAATCGTTTCCCAATCTCACTGTGTACCATACTCTGTGTTTCCCATGCATGTTTTAGCTGGAGGAAGAATCCCTTGAACCTGGAGAGTTGGGACCCATGGCATGCGTACCATGCAGTATGACTTCAAAGGGTCTGCATTTGCTCACCGAAACTCAGCAACGCTAGCAACCTGAAGTGTCCAGCCTTATGTCTCAACCAGCTCTGGGTGTTGATGTGGTCAATCCCGGTTGCATCACATGCCCTGAGTGAATTATTTAACAATTGCTCTCTATTTCACTGTCTTTGTGTTTTGTTTTCGAAATTTATTTTGATAATGGGATTTATCGGATTTTCACTGCTGCGTTTCGGCCGCTGTACACACACTTGATTCTCTTACGGAGACATATATATCCATGGGTTTTAAGATTATTCCTAGTCAGGTATATTCCTAGGCGTTGAATATGTGGTGTTGGGTCCATTTCGTTGAGCAAGGAGTAGGTCTTTGCTATTACATATTTGGCTTATGGAAAGTTTTCTGTGCTAATTTCAGTCTCTGGTTTTATGCAGCACCCCAAGGCACCTTTCCCCATAAGCAAGCACTAGTTCGTTTTCTAAATTTGAGACCCTGTTCTGTTTTGTAATTCAGTTCATGTGTAGTCAAGTTTACATTCCGTGTATTAGTGATATCTTATGATTTTTCTTTTTCTGTGTGACGTAGTTCACGTAGAATCACCGTACCTGCATCCACTCACTATGCCGCTACGGGCCTGATGACACAGATTTCATTGCTGAGTGATACTGCATTGTACGTACGTGCCACAACTTCTTTATCCATTTTTTGCTTTCTGGGATATTTACCTGATACTGTAGACGAGCTTCTTGTGAACACAGTCGTCCCAAATATTGGGGTGGCTGTCTGTTTTTGATTTTAATTTCCGTAAGCTATAGGACCATAAGTGGAAGTGCCATAGGCTGTGTTGCTTTGTTTCTTATGTGTTTCAGGAAACACCATACACTTCTCCAGGGTGGCTGCTGGCAATTTACATCCTGCCAATCAGCATAACAAGGCTCCCTGTTCTCCATATCCTGTCCTACCTTTCTGGATTTTACACTTTTTTCAGATGGCCCTTTTGCCCGGGGGGCAGTGAGACTTCATTGTAGTGCAGATTTCCTTTACAGGCTTGCTTGGTTGGCCAAAAAGGGCGTATGCGTTTTTTCCTGAATATATTCAGGAAAAAAAGCATACGCCCTTTTTGGGCAAGTGCATCATTGTCGACGTTGTGCCTCTTTTCCTATGCTTTCAGGGCAATGCCAGTCTACCCCCTGCAATGGTTTTCCTGAAACTCTACCCCGCTTTCAAGTCCCCTTCGCAGGCTAACTTCAATATATTTTTGGAGGATAGCTGTCATTTATAACTCTGCAGGTCTGTGAATTACAGTGCCCCTGAGCTCCTTTCTTCAACTCGCTTTCTTGTGAGCTGGGCACAAAACCGCAGGATTGCTTCAGGCCCTAATCTGTTTCCGGCAGGGCACTCTGATCCTTTGGTTAATTCCTCTTCCTGGTGGGAAATGAGCCTTACATTTGCCCGTGCAGACACCTATAGCAAGTCTCTCATTGTTTCTCCCTATTCCTGTTCATCTTGCGCAGAAATTGCAAGCTGTGCCAAACAGGAGGTTAAAGGCACTGACTCTCCAAGCGGGGAGAGTGTTAGTAATGCGTCTGGAATGGTGAAACCGAGGACAAGGATACGAAAACTGAGATCCATTTTAAATCGTTTCCCAATCTCACTGTGTACCATACTCTGTGTTTCCCATGCATGTTTTAGCTGGAGGAAGAATCCCTTGAACCTGGAGAGTTGGGACCCATGGCATGCGTACCATGCAGTATGACTTCAAAGGGTCTGCATTTGCTCACCGAAACTCACCAACGCTAGCAACCTGAAGTGTCCAGCCTTATGTCTCAACCAGCTCTGGGTGTTGATGTGGTCAATCCCGGTTGCATCACATGCCCTGAGTGAATTATTTAACAATTGCTCTCTATTTCACTGTCTTTGTGTTTTGTTTTCGAAATTTATTTTGATAATGGGATTTATCGGATTTTCACTGCTGCGTTTCGGCCGCTGTACACACGCTTGATTCTCTTACGGAGACATATATGTCCATGGGTTTTAAGATTCTTCCTAGTCAGGTATATTCCTAGGCGTTGAATATGTGGTGTTGGGTCCATTTCGTTGAGCAAGGAGTAGGTCTTTGCTATTACATATTTGGCTTATGGAAAATTTTCTGTGCTAATTTCAGTCTCTGGTTTTATGCAGCACCCCAAGGCACCTTTCCCCATAAGCAAGCACTAGTTGGTTTTCTAAATTTGAGACCCTGTTCTGTTTTGTAATTCAGTTCATGTGTAGTCAAGTTTACATTCCGTGTATTAGTGATATCTTATGATGTTTCTTTTTCTGTGTGACGTAGTTCACGTAGAATCACCGTACCTGCATCCACTCCCTATGCCGCTACGGGCCTGATGACACAGATTTCATTGCTGAGTGATACTGCATTGTACGTACGTGCCACAACTTCTTTATCCATTTTTTACTTTCTGGGATATTTACCTGATACTGTAGACGAGCTTCTTGTGAACACAGTCGTCCCAAATATTGGGGTGGCTGTCTGTTTTTGATTTTAATTTCCGTAAGCTATAGGACCATAAGTGGAAGTGCCATAGGCTGTGTTGCTTTGTTTCTTACGTGTTTCAGGAAACACCATACACTTCTCCAGGGTGGCTGCTGGCAATTTACATCCTGCCAATCAGCAAAACAAGGCTGCCTGTTCTCCATATCCTGTCCTACCTTTCTGGATTTTACACTTTTTTCAGATGGCCCTTTTGCCCGGGGGGCAGTGAGACTTCATTGTAGTGCAGATTTCCTTTACAGGCTTGCTTGGTTGGCCAAAAAGGGCGTATGCGTTTTTTCCTGAATATATTCAGGAAAAAAAGCATACACACTTTTTGGCCAAGTGCATCATTGTCGACGTTGTGCCTCTTTTCCTATGCTTTCAGGGCAATTCCAGTCTACCCCCTGCAATGGTTTTCCTGAAACTCTGCCCCGCTTTCAAGTCCCCTTCGCAGGCTTACTTCAATATATTTTTGGAGGATAGCTGTGAATTATATCTCTGCAGGTTTGTGAATTACAGTGCCCCTGAGCTCCTTTCTTCAACTCGCTTTCTTGTGAGCTGGGCACAAAACCGCAGGATTGCTTCAGGCCCTAATCTGTTTCCGGCAGGGCACGCTGAGCCTTTGGTTAATTCCTCTTCCTGGTGGGAAATGAGCGTTACATTTGCCCGTGCAGACACCTATAGCTAGTCTCTCATGGGTTCTCCCTATTCCTGTTCATCTTGCACAGAAATTGCAAGCTGTGCCAAAGAGGAGGTTAAAGGCACTGACTCTCCAAGCGGGGAGAGTGTAAGTAAAGCATCTGGAATGGTGAACCCGAGGACCAGGATACGAAAACTGAGATGCATTTTAAATCGTTTCCCAATCACACGGTGGACGATACTCTGGGTTTCCCATGCAGGTTTTAGCTGGAGGAAGAATCCCTTGAACCTGGAGAGTAGGGACCCTTGGAATGGGTACCATGCAGTATGACTTCAAAGGGTCTGCATTTGCTCACCGAAACTCACCAATGCTATCAGCCTGAAGTGTCCAGCCTTATGTCTCAACCAGCTCTGGGTGTAGATGTGGTCAGTCCTTGTTGCATCACATGCCCTGAGTGAATTATTTAAGAATTGCTCTCTATTTCACTGTCTTTGTGTTTTGTTTTCGAAATTTGTTTTGATAATTGGATTTATCGGATTTTCACTGCTGCGTTTCGGCCGCTGTACACACGCTTGATTCTCTTACGGAGACATATATATCCATGAGTTTTAAGATTCTTCCTAGTCAGGTATATTCCTAGGCGTTGAATATGTGGTGTTGGGTCCATTTCGTTGAGCAAGGTGTAGGTCTTGTCTATTACATATTTGGCTTATGGAAAGTTATCTGTGCTAATTCCAGTCTCTGGTTTTATGCAACACCCAAAGGCACCTTTCCCCATAAGCAAGCACTAGATGGTTTTCTAAATTTGAGACCCTGTTCTGTTTTGTAATTCAGTTCATGTGTAGTCAAGTTTACATTCCGTGTATTAGTGATATCTTATGATGTTTCTTTTTCTGTGTGACGTAGTTCACGTAGAATCACCGTACCTGCATCCACTCACTATGCCGCTACGGGCCTGATGACACAGATTTCATTGCTGAGTGATATTGCATTGCACGTACGTGCCACAACTTCTTTATCCAGTTTTTGCTTTCTGGGATATTTACCTGATACTGTAGACGAGCTTCTTGTGAACACAGCCGTCCCAAATATTGGGGTGGCTGTCTCTATTTGATTTTAATTTCCGTAATCTTTGGGACCATAAGTGTAAGTGCCATAGGCTGTGTTGCTTTGTTTCTTACGTGTTTCAGGAAACACCATACACTTCTCCAGGGTGGCTGCTGGCAATTTACATCCTGCCAATCAGCATAACAAGGCTCCCTGTTCTCCATATCCTGTCCTACCTTTCTGGATTTTACACTTTTTTCAGATGGCCCTTTTGCCTTGGGGGCAGTGAGACTTCATTGTAGTGCAGATTTCCTTTACAGGCTTGCTTGGTTGGCCAAAAAGGGCGTATGCGTTTTTTCCTGAATATATTCAGGAAAAAACGCATACGCCCTTTTTGGCCAAGTGCATTATTGTCGACGTTCTGCCTCTTTTCCTATGCTTTCAGGGCAATTCCAGTCTACCCCCTGCAATCGTTTTCCTGAAACTCTGCCCCGCTTTCAAGTCCCCTTCGCAGGCTTACTTCAATATATTTTTGGAGGATAGCTGTCATTTATAACTCTGCAGGTTTGTGAATTACAGTGCCCCTGAGCTCCTTTCTTCAACTCGCTTTCTTGTGAGCTGGGCACAAAACCGCAGGAGTGCTTCAGGCCCTAATCTGTTTCCAGAAGGGCACACTGAGCCTTTGTTTAATTCCTCTTCCTGTGGGCAATGAGCGTTACATTTGCCCGTGCAGACACCTATAGCTAGTCTCTCATTGGTTCTCCCTATTCCTGTTCATCTTGCACAGAAATTGCAAGCTGTGCCAAAGAGGAGGTTAAAGGCACTGACTCTCCAAGCAGGGAGAGTGTTAGTAAAGCATCTGGAATGGTGAACCCGAGGACCAGGATACGAAAACTGAGATGCATTTTAAATCGTTTCCCAATCACACGGTGGACCATACTGTGGGTTTCCCATGCATGTTTTAGCTGGAGGAAGAATCCCTTGACCCTGAAGATGAACCAGGACCTAGGAGACGAAAACTGAGATAGCATTTTATATCGTTTCCCAACACACGGGACAAAGTATCGCTCATTGCCACAGGAAGAGGAATTAAAAAAGAGCCTCCCAGTGTTGGCCATGCAGTTAGAAACTGTGCCCAGCCTCACAAGAAAGCGAGTTGAAGAAGAGTCGGCAATTCACTGTCCTTTGTGTTTGTTTTTCAAAATTTATTTTGATAATGGGGTTTATCGGATTTTCACTGCTGCGTATCGGCCGCTGTACACACGCTTGATTCTCTTACGGAGACATATATATCCATGAGTTTTAAGATTCTTCCTAGTCAGGTATATTCCTAGGCGTTGAATATGTGGTGTTGGGTCCATTTCGTTGAGCAAGGAGTAGGTCTTGTCTATTACATATTTGGCTTATGGAAAGTTATCTGTGCTAATTTCAGTCTCATGGTTTTATGCAACACCCAAAGGCACCTTTCCCCATAAGCAAGCACTAGATGGTTTTTCTAAATTTGAGACCCTGCTCTGTTTTGTAATTCAGTTCATGTGTAGTCAAGTTTATATTCCGTGTATTAGTGATATCTTATGATGTTTCTTTTTCTGTGTGACGTAGTTCACGTAGAATCACCGTACCTGCATCCACTCACTATGCCGCTACGGGCCTGATGACACAGATTTCATTGCTGAGTGATATTGCATTGCACGTACGTGCCCACAACTTCTTTATCCAGTTTTTGCTTTCTGGGATATTTACCTGATACTGTAGACGAGCTTCTTGTGAACACAGCCGTCCCAAATATTGGCGTGGCTGTCTGTATTTGATTTTAATTTCCGTAATCTTTGGGACCATAAGTGTAAGTGCCATAGGCTGTGTTGCTTTGTTTCTTACGTGTTTCAGGAAACACCATACACTTCTCCAGGGTGGCTGCTGGCAATTTACATCCTGCCAATCAGCATAACAAGGCTCCCTGTTCTCCATATCCTTGTCCTACCTTTCTGGATTTTACACTTTTTTCAGATGGCCCTTTTGCCCGGGGGGCAGTGAGACTTCATTGTAGTGCAGATTTCCTTTACAGGCTTGCTTGGTTGGCCAAAAAGGGCGTATGCGTTTTTTCTGAATATATTTCAGGAAAAAACGCATACGCCCTTTTTGGCCAAGTGCATCATTGTGGACGTTCTGCCTCTTTTCCTATGCTTTCAGGGCAATTCCACTCTACCCCCTGCAATCGTTTTCCCTGAAATTCTGCCTCGCTTTCACGTCCCCTTCGCAGGCTTACTTCAATATATTTTTGGAGGATAGCTGTCATTTATAACTCTGCAGGTTTGTGAATTACAGTGCCCCTGAGCTCCTTTCTTCAACTCGCTTTCTTGTGAGCTGGGCACAAAACCGCAGGATTGCTTCAGGCCCTAATCTGTTTCAGGCAGGGCACGCTGAGCTTTTGGTTAATTCCTCTTCCTGGTGCGAAATGAGCGTTACATTTGCCCGTGCAGAAACCTACAGCTAGTCTCTCATTGGTTCTCCCTATTCCTGTTCATCTTGCACAGAAATTGCAAGCTGTGCCAAACAGGAGGTTAAAGGCACTGACTCTCCAAGCGGGGAGAGTGTTAGTAAAGCATCTGGAATGGTGAACCCGAGGACCAGGATACGAAAACTGAGATGCATTTTAAATCGTTTCCCAATCACACGGTGGACGATACTCTGGGTTTCCCATGCATGTTTTAGCTGTAGGAAGAATCCCTTGAACCTGGAGAGTTGGGACCCTTGGAATGGGTACCATGCAGTATGACTTCAAAGGGTCTGCATTTGCTCACCAAAACTCACCAATGCTATCAGCCTGAAGTGTCCAGCCTTATGTCTCAACCAGCTCTGGGTGTAGATGTGGTCAATCCCGGTTGCATCACATGCCCTGAGTGAATTATTTAAGAATTGCTCTCTATTTCACTGTCTTTGTGTTTTGTTTTCGAAATTTATTTTGATAATGGGATTTATCGGATTTTCACTGCTGTGTTTCGGCCGCTGTACACACGCTTGATTCTCTTACGGAGACATATATATCCATGGGTTTTAAGATTCTTCCTAGTCAGGTATATTCCTATGCGTTGAATATGTGGTTTTGGGTCCATTTCGTTGAGCAAGGAGTAGGTCTTGTCTATTACATATTTGGCTTATGGAAAGTTATCTGTGCTAATTTCAGTCTCTGTTTTTATGCAGCACCCCAAGGCACCTTTCCCCATAAGCAAGCACTAGTTGGCTTTCTAAATTTGAGACCCTGTTCTGTTTTGTAATTCAGTTCATGTGTAGTCAAGTTTACATTCCGTGTTTTAGTGATATCTTATGATGTTTCTTTTTCTGTGTGACGCAGTTCACGTAGAATCACCGTACCTGCATCCACTCACTATGCCGCTACGGGCCTGATGACACAGATTTCATTGCTGAGTGATATTGCATTGCACGTACGTGCCACAACTTCTTTATCCATTTTTTGCTTTCTGGGATATTTACCTGATACTGTAGACGAGCTTCTTGTGAACACAGCCGTCCCAAATATTGGGGTGGCTGTTTGTTTTTGATTTTAATTTCCGTACGTTATAGGACCATAAGTGGAAGTGCCATAGGCTGTGTTGCTTTCTTTCTTACGTGTTTCTGAAAACACCATACACTTCTCCAGGGTGGCTGCTGGCAATTTACATCCTGCCAATCAGCATAACAAGGCTCCCTGTTCTCCATATCCTGTCCTACCTTTCTGGATTTTACACTTTTTTCAGATGGCCCTTTTGCCCGGGGGGGGGGGCAGAGATATTTCATTGTAGTGCAGATTTCATTTACAGGCTTGCTTGGTTGGCCAAAAAGGGCGTATGCGTTTTTTCCTGAATATATTCAGGAAAAAACGCATACGCCCTTTTTGGCCAAGTGCATCATTGTCGACGTTCTGCCTCTTTTCCTATGTTTTCAGAGCATTTCCCGTCTAGCCCCTGCAATGGTTTTCCTGAAACTCTGCCGCGCTTTCAAGTCCCCTTCGCAGGCTTACTTCAATATATTTTTGGAGGATAGCTGTCATTTATAACTCTGCAGGTTTGTGAATTACAGTGCCCCTGAGCTCCTTTCTTCAACTCGCTTTCTTGTGAGCTGGGCACAAAACCGCAGGATTCCTTCAGACCCTAATCTGTTTTCAGCAGGGCACGCTGAGCCTTTGTTTAATTTCTCTTCCTGGTCGGCAATGAGCGTTACATTTGCCCGTGCAGACACCTACAGCTAGTCTCTCATTGGTTCTCCCTATTCCTGTTCATCTTGCACAGAAATTGCAAGCTGTGCCAAAGAGGAGGTTAAAGGCACTGACTCTCCAAGCAGGGAGAGTGTTAGTAAAGCATCTGGAATGGTGAACCCGAGGACCAGGATACGAAAACTGAGATGCATTTTAAATCGTTTCCCAATCACACGGTGGACCATACTGTGGGTTTCCCATGCATGTTTTAGCTGGAGGAAGAATCTCTTGACCCTGAAGAGTTGGGACCCATGGAATAGGTACCATGCAGTATGACTTCAAAGGGTCTGCATTTGCTCACTGAAACTCACCAATGCTATCAGCCTGAAGTTTCCAGCCTTATGTCTCAACCAGCTCTGGGTGTAGATGTGGTCAATCCCGGTTGCATCACATGCCCTGAGTGAATTATTTAAGAATTGCTCTCTATTACACTGTCTTTGTGTTTTGTTTTCGAAATTTATTTTGATAATGGGATTTATCGGATTTTCACTGCTGCGTATCGGCCGCTGTACACACGCTTGATTCTCTTACGGAGACATATATATCCATGGGTTTTAAGATTCTTCCTAGTCAGGTATATTCCTAGACATTGAATATGTGGTGTTGAGTCCATTTCGTTGAGCAAGGAGTAGGTCTTGTCTATTATATATTTGGCTTATGGAATGTTATCTGTGCTAATTTCTGTCTCTGGTTTTATGCAGCACCCCAAGGCACCTTTCCCCATAAGCAAGCACTAGTTGGTTTTCTAAATTTGAGACCCTGTTCTGTTTTGTAATTCAGTTCATGTGTAGTTAAATTTACATTCCGTGTATTAGTGATATCTAATGATGTTTCTTTTTCTGTGTGACGTAGTTCACGTAGAATCACCGTACCTGCATCCACTCACTATGCCGCTATGGGCCTGATGACACAGATTTTATTGCTGAGTTATATTGCATTGCACGTACGTGCCACAACTTCTTTATCCATTTTTTGCTTTCTGGGATATTTACCTGGTACTCTAGACGAGTTTTGGGAACAAAGCCGTCCCAAAGTTTGGGTTGGATCACTGTTTTTGATTTTAATTTCCCTAAGCAAAAGGACCAAAAGTGCAATTGCCATAGGCTGTGTTCCTTTATTTCTTACGTGTTTCAGGAAACACCATACACTTCTCCAGGGTGGCTGTTGGCAATTTACATCCTCCCAATCAGCATAACAAGGCTCACTGTTCTCCATATCCTGTCCTACCTTTCTGGATTTTACACTTTTTTCAGATGGCCCTTTTGCCAGGGGGGCAGTGAGACTTCATTGTAGTGCAGATTTCCTTTACAGGCTTGCTTGGTTAGCCAAAAAGTGCATATGCGTTTTTTCCTGAATATATTCAGGAAAAAACGCATACACCCTTCTTGGCCAAGTGCATCATTGTCGACGTTGTGACTCTTTTCCTATGCTTTCAGGGCAATTCCAGTCTACCCCCTGCAATCGTTTTTGTGAAATTCTGCCCCGCTTTCAAGTCCCCTTCGCAGGCTTACTTCAATATACTGTTGGAAGATAGCTGTCATTTATAACTCTGCAGGTTTGTGAATTACAGTGCCCCTGAGCTCCTTTCTTCAACTCGCTTTCTTGTGAGCTGGGCAAAAAACCACAGGATTGCTTCAGGCACTAATCTGTTTCCAGCAGGGCACGCTGAGCCTTTGGTTAATTCGTCTTCCTGGTGGGAAATGAGCGTTACATTTACCCGTGCAGACAACTACAGCTAGTCTCTCATTGGTTCTCCCTATTCCTGTTCATCTTGCACAGAAACTGCAAGCTATGCCAAACAGGAGGTTAAAGGCACTGACTCTCCAAGCGGGGAGAGTGTTAGTAAAGCGTCTGGAATGGTGAACCCGAGGACAAGGATATGAAAACTGAGATGCATTTTATATCGTTTCCCAATCACACGGCGAACGATACTCTGGGTTTCCCATGCATGTTTTAGCTGGAGGAAGAATCCCTTGAACCTGGAGTCTTGGGACCCTTGGAATGGGTACCATGCAGTATGACTTCAAAGGGTCTGCATTTACTCACCGAACCTCACCAATCCTATCAGCCTGAAGTGTCCAGCCTTATGTCTCAACCAGCTCTGGGTGTAGATGTGGTCAATCCCGGTTGCATCACATGCCCTGAGTGAATTATTTAAGAATTGCTCTCTATCTCACTGTCTTTGTGTTTTGTTTTTGAAATTTATTTTGATAATGGTCTTTATCGGATTTTCACTGCTGCGTTTCGGCCGCTGTACACACGCTTGATTCTCTTACGGAGACATATATATCCATGGGTTTTAAGATTCTTCCTAGTCAGGTATATTCCTATGCGTTGAATATGTGGTTTTGGGTCCATTTCGTTGAGCAAGGAGTAGGTCTTGTCTATTACATATTTGGCTTATGGAAAGTTATCTGTGCTAATTTCAGTCTCTGGTTTTATGCAGCACCCAAGGCACCTTTCCCCATAAGCAAGCACTAGTTGGTTTTCTGAATTTGAGACCCTGTTCTGTTTTGTAATTCAGTTCATGTGTAGTCAAGTTTACATTCCGTGTATTAGTGATATCTTATGATGTTTCTTTTTCTGTGTGACGTAGTTCATGTAGAATCACCGTACCTGCATCCACTCACTATGCCTCTATGGGCCTGATGACACAGATTTCATTGCTGAGTGATATTGCATTGTACGTACGTGCCACAACTTCTTTATCCATTTTTTGCTTTCTGGGATATTTACCTGATACTGTAGACAAGCTTCTTGTGAACACAGCCGTCCCAAATATTGGGGTGGCTGTCTGTATTTGATTTTAATTTCCCTAAGCTATAGGACCATAAGTGGTAGTGCCATAGGCTGTGTTACTTTGTTTCTTACGTGTTTCAGGAAACACCATACACTTCTCCAGGGTGGCTGCTGTTAATTTACATCCTGCCAATCAGCATAACAAGGCTCCCTGTTCTCCATATCCAGTCCTACCTTTCTGGATTTTACACTTTTTTCAGATATCCCTTTTGCCCGGGGGTGGGGCAGTGAGATTTCATTCTAGTGAAGATTTCTTTTACAGGCTTGCGTGGTTGGCCAAAAAGGGCGTATGCGTTTTTTCCTGAATATATTCAGGAAAAAACGCATACGCCCTTTTTGGCCAAGTGCATCATTGTCGACGTTGTGCCTCTATTCCTATGTTTTCAGGACAATTCCAGTCTACCCCCTGCAATCGTTTTCCTAAAATTCTGCCCCGCTATCAAGTCCCCTTGGCAGGCTTATTTCAATATATTTTTGGAAGATAGCTGACATTTATAACTCTGTAGGTTTGTGAATTACAGTGCCCCTGAGCTCCTTTCTTCTACTCGCTTTCTTGTGAACTGGGCACAAAACCGCAGGATTGCTTCAGGCCCTAATCTGTTTCCAGCAGGGCACACTGAGCCTTTGTTTAATTCCTCTTCCTGGTGGGCAATGAGCGTTACATTTGCCCGTGCAGACACCTACAGCTAGTCTCTCATTGGTTCTCCCTATTCCTGTTCATCTTGCACAGAAATTGCAAGCTGTGCCAAAGAGGAGGTTAAAGGCACTGACTCTCCAAGTGGGGAGAGTGTTAGTAAAGCATCTGGAATGGTGAACCCGAGGACCAGGATACGAAAACTGAGATGCATTTTAAATCGTTTCCCAATCACACAGTGGACGATACTCTGGGTTTCCCATGCATGTTTTAGCTGGAGGAAGAATCCCTTGAACCTGGAGAGTTGGGACCCATGGAATGGGTACCATGCAGTATGACTTCAAAGGGTCTGCATTTGCTCACCGAAACTCACCAATGCTATCAGCCTGACGTGTCCAGCCTTATGTCTCAACCAGCTCTGGGTGTAGATGTGGACAATCCCGGTTGCATCACATGCCCTGAGTGAATTATTTAAGAATTGCTCTCTATTTCACTTTCTTTGTGTTTTGTTTTTGAAATTTATTTTGATAAGGGGATTTATCGGATTTTCTCTGCTGCGTTTATGCCGCTGTACACACGCTTGATTCTCTTACGGAGACATATAAATCCATGGGTTTTAAGATTCTTCCTAGTCAGGTATATTCCTAGGCGTTGAATATGTGGCGTTGGGTCCATTTCGTTGAGCAAGGAGTAGGTCTTGTCTATTACATATTTGGCTTATGGAAAGTTATCTGTGCTAATTTCAGTCTCTGGTTTTATGCAACACCCCAAGGCACCTTTCCCCATAAGCAAGCACTAGTTGATTTTCTAAATTTGAGACCCTGTTCTGTTTTGTAATTCAGTTCATGTGTAGTCAAGTTTACGTTCCGTGTATTAGTGATATCTTATGATGTTTCTTTTTCTTTGTGACGTAGTTCACGTAGAATCACCGTACCTGCATCCACTCACTATGCCGCTACGGGCCTGATGACACAGATTTCATTGCTGAGTGATATTGCATTGTATGTACGTGCCACAACTTCTTTATGCATTTTTTGCTTTCTGGGATATTTACCTGATACTGTAGACGAGCTTCTTGTGAACACAGCCGTCCCAAATATTGGGGTGGCTGTCTGTTTTTGATTTTAATTTCCGTAAGCTATAGGACCATAAGTGGAAGTGCCATAGGCTGTGTTGCTTTGTTTCTTACGTGTTTCAGGAAACACCATACACTTCTCCAGGGTGGCTGCTGGCAATTTACATCCTGCCAATCAGCATAACAATGCTCCCTGTTCTCCATATCCTGTCCTAACTTTCTGGATTTTACACTTTTTTCAGATGGCCCTTTTGCCCGGGGGGCAGTGAGACTTCATTGTAGTGCAGATTTCCTTTACAGGCTTGCTTGGTTGGCCAAAAAGGGCGTATGCGTTTTTTCCTGAATATATTCAGGAAAAAACCCATACGCCCTTTTTGGCCAAGTGCATCATTGTCGACGTTCTGCCTCTTTTCCTATGCTTTCAGGGCAATTCCAGTCTACCCCTGCAATCGTTTTCCTGAAATTCTGCCCCGCTTTCAATTCCGCTTCGCAGGCTTACTTCAATATATTTTTGGAGGATAGCTGTCATTTATAACTCTGCAGGTTTGTGAATTACAGTGCCCCTGAGCTCCTTTCTTCAACTCGCTTTCTTGTGAGCTGGGCACAAAACCGCAGGATTGCTTCAGGCCCTAATCTGTTTTCAGAAGGGCACGCTGAGCCTTTGTTTAATTCCTCTTCCTGGTGGGAAAAGAGCCTTATATTTGCCCGTGCAGACACCTACAGCTAGTCTCTCATTGGTTCTCCCTATTCCTGTTCATCTTGCACAGAAATTGCAAGCTGTGCAAAACAGGAGGTTAAAGGCACTGACTCTCCAAGCGGGGAGAGTGTTAGTAAAGCATCTGGAATGGTGAACCCGAGGACCAGGATACGAAAACTGAGATGCATTTTAAATCATTTCCCAATCACACGGTGGACGATACTCTGGGTTTCCCATGCATGTTTTAGCTGGAGGAAGAATCCCTTGAACCTGGAGAGTCGGGACCCATTTAATGGGTACCATGCAGTATGACTTCAAAGGGTCTGCATTTGCTCACGGAAACTCACCAATGCTATCAGCCTGACGTGTCCAGCCTTATGTCTCAACCAGCTCTGGGTGTAGATGTGGTCAATCCCGGTTGCATCACATGCCCTGAGTGAATTATTTAAGAATTGCTCTCTATTTCACTGTCTTTGTGTTTTGTTTTCGAAATTTATTTTGATAATGGGATTTATCGGATTTTCACTGCTGCGTTTCGGCCGCTGTACACACGCTTGATTCTCTTACGGAGACATATATATCCATGTGTTTTAAGATTCTTCCTAGTCAGGTATATTCCTAGGCGTTGAATATGTGGTGTTGGGTCCATTTCGTTGAGCAAGGAGTATGTCTTGTCTATTACATAATTGGCTTATGGAAAATTATGTGTGCTAATTTCAGTCTCTGGTTTTATGCAGCACCCCAAGGCGCCTTTCCCCATAAGCAAGCACTAGTTGGTTTACTAAATTTGAGACCCTGTTCTGTTTTGTAATTCAGTTCATGTGTAGTCAAGTTTACATTCCGTGTATTAGTGATATCTTATGATGTTTCTTTTTCTGTGTGACGTAGTTCACGTAGAATCACCGTGCCTGCATCCACTCACTATGCCGCTACGGGCCTGATGACACAGATTTCATTGCTGAGTGATATTGCATTGTACGTACGTGCCACAACTTCTTTAACCATTTTTTGCTTTTTGGGATATTTACCTGATACTGTAGACGAGTTTCTTGGAAACACAGCCATCCCAAATATTGAGGTGGCTGTCTGTTTTTGATTTTAATTTCCGTAAGCTCTAGGACCATATGTGGAAGTGCCATAGGCTGTGTTGCTTTGTTTCTTACGTGTTTCAGGAAACACCATACAGTTCTCCAGTGTGGCTGCTGACAATTTACATCCTGCCAATCAGCATAACAAGGCTCACTGTTCTCCATATCCTGTCCTACCTTTCTGAATTTTACACTTTTTTCAGATGGCCCTTTTGCCCGGGGGGCAGTGAGACTTCATTGTAGTGCAGATTTCCTTTACAGGCTTGCTTGGTTGGCCAAAAAGGGCGTATGCGCTTTTTCCTGAATATATTCAGGAAAAAACGCATACGCGCTTTTTGGCCAAGCGCATCATTGTGGACGTTCTGCCTCTTTTCCTATGCTTTCAGGGCAATTCCACTCTACACCCTGCAATCGTTTTCCTGAAATTCTGCCTCGCTTTCACGTCCCCTTCGCAGGCTTACTTCAATATATTTTTGGAGGATAGCTGTCATTTATAACTCTGCAGGTTTGTGAATTACAGTGCCCCTGAGCTCCTTTCTTCAACTCGCTTTCTTGTGAGCTGGGCACAAAACCGCAGGATTGCTTCAGGCCCTAATCTGTTTCAGGCAGGGCATGCTGAGCCTTTGGTTAATTCCTCTTCCTGGTGCGAAATGAGCGTTACATTTGCCCGTGCAGACACCTACAGCTAGTCTCTCATTGGTTCTCCCTATTCCTGTTCATCTTGCACAGAAATTGCAAGCTGTGCCAAACAGGAGGTTAAAGGCACTGACTCTCCAAGCGGGGAGAGTGTTAGTAAAGCATCTGGAATGGTGAACCCGAGGACCAGGATACGAAAACTGAGATGCATTTTAAATCGTTTCCCAATCACACGGTGGACGATACTCTGGGTTTCCCATGCATGTTTTAGCTGGAGGAAGAATCCCTTGAACCTGGAGAGTTGGGACCCTTGGAATGGGTACCATGCAGTATGACTTCAAAGGGTCTGCATTTGCTCACCAAAACTCACCAATGCTATCAGCCTGAAGTGTCCAGCCTTATGTCTCAACCAGCTCTGGATGTAGATGTGGTCAATCCCGGTTGCATCACATGCCCTGAGTGAATTATTTAAGAATTGCTCTCTATTTCACTGTCTTTGTGTTTTGTTTTCGAAATTTATTTTGATAATGGGATTTATCGGATTTTCACTGCTGTGTTTCGGCCGCTGTACACACGCTTGATTCTCTTACGGAGACATATATATCCATGGGTTTAAGATTCTTCCTAGTCAGGTATATTCCTATGCGTTGAATATGTGGTTTTGGGTCCATTTCGTTGAGCAAGGAGTAGGTCTTGTCTATTACATATTTGGCTTATGGAAAGTTATCTGTGCTAATTTCAGTCTCTGTTTTTATGCAGCACCCCAAGGCACCTTTCCCCATAAGCAAGCACTAGTTGGCTTTCTAAATTTGAGACCCTGTTCTGTTTTGTAATTCAGTTCATGTGTAGTCAAGTTTACATTCCGTGTTTTAGTGATATCTTATGATGTTTCTTTTTCTGTGTGACGCAGTTCACGTAGAATCACCGTACCTGCATCCACTCACTATGCCGCTACGGGCCTGATGACACAGATTTCATTGCTGAGTGATATTGCATTGCACGTACGTGCCACAACTTCTTTATCCATTTTTTGCTTTCTGGGATATTTACCTGATACTGTAGACGAGCTTCTTGTGAACACAGCCGTCCCAAATATTGGGGTGGCTGTTTGTTTTTGATTTTAATTTCCGTAAGTTATAGGACCATAAGTGAAAGTGCCATAGGCTGTGTTGCTTTCTTTCTTACGTGTTTCAGAAAACATCATACACTTCTCCAGGGTGGCTGCTGGCAATTTACATCCTGCCAATCAGCATAACAAGGCTCCCTGTTCTCCATATCCTGTCCTACCTTTCTGGATTTTACACTTTTTTCAGATGGCCCTTTTGCTCGGGGGGGGGGGGGGCAGAGATATTTCATTGTAGTGCAGATTTCATTTACAGGCTTGCTTGGTTGGCCAAAAAGGGCGTATGCGTTTTTTCCTGAATATATTCAGGAAAAAACGCATACGCACTTTTTGGCCAAGTGCATCATTGTGGACGTTCTGCCTCTTTTCCTATGCTTTCAGGGCAATTCCACTCTACCCCCTGCAATCGTTTTCCTGAAATTCTGCCTCGCTTTCACGTCCCCTTCGCAGGCTTACTTCAATATATTTTTGGAGGATAGCTGTCATTTATAACTCTGCAGGTTTGTGAATTACAGTGCCCCTGAGCTCCTTTCTTCAACTCGCTTTCTTGTGAGCTGGGCACAAAACCGCAGGATTGCTTCAGGCCCTAATCTGTTTCAGGCAGGGCATGCTGAGCCTTTGGTTAATTCCTCTTCCTGGTGCGAAATGAGCGTTACATTTGCCCGTGCAGACACCTACAGCTAGTCTCTCATTGGTTCTCCCTATTCCTGTTCATCTTGCACAGAAATTGCAAGCTGTGCCAAACAGGAGGTTAAAGGCACTGACTCTCCAAGCGGGGAGAGTGTTAGTAAAGCATCTGGAATGGTGAACCCGAGGACCAGGATACGAAAACTGACATGCATTTTAAATCGTTTCCGAATCACACGGTGGACGATACTCTGGGTTTCCCATGCATGTTTTAGCTGGAGGAAGAATCCCTTGAACCTGGAGAGTTGGGACCCTTGGAATGGGTACCATGCAGTATGACTTCAAAGGGTCTGCATTTGCTCACCAAAACTCACCAATGCTATCAGCCTGAAGTGTCCAGCCTTATGTCTCAACCAGCTCTGGGTGTAGATGTGGTCAATCCCGGTTGCATCACATGCCCTGAGTGAATTATTTAAGAATTGCTCTCTATTTCACTGTCTTTGTGTTTTGTTTTCGAAATTTATTTTGATAATGGGATTTATCGGATTTTCACTGCTGTGTTTCGGCCGCTGTACACACGCTTGATTCTCTTACGGAGACATATATATCCATGGGTTTTAAGATTCTTCCTAGTCAGGTATATTCCTATGCGTTGAATATGTGGTTTTGGGTCCATTTCGTTGAGCAAGGAGTAGGTCTTGTCCATTACATAATTGGCTTATGGAAAGTTATCTGTGCTAATTTCAGTCTCTGTTTTTATGCAGCACCCCAAGGCACCTTTCCCCATAAGCAAGCACTAGTTGGCTTTCTAAATTTGAGACCCTGTTCTGTATTGTAATTCAGTTCATGTGTAGTCAAGTTTACATTCCGTGTTTTAGTGATATCTTATGATGTTTCTTTTTCTGTGTGACGCAGTTCACGTAGAATCACCGTACCTGCATCCACTCACTATGCCGCTACAGGCCTGATGACACAGATTTCATTGCTGAGTGATATTGCATTGCACGTACGTGCCACAACTTCTTTATCCATTTTTTGCTTTCTGGGATATTTACCTGATACTGTAGACGAGCTTCTTGTGAACACAGCCGTCCCAAATATTGGGGTGGCTGTCTGTTTTTGATTTTAATTTCTGAAAGCTATAGGACCATAAGTGGAAGTGCCATAGGCTGTGTTGCTTTGTTTCTTACGTGTTTCAGGAAACACCATACACTTCTCCAGGGTGGCTGCTGGCAATTTACATCCTGCCAATCAGCATAACAAGGCTCCCTGTTCTCCATATCCTGTCCTACCTTTCTGGATTTTACACTTTTTTCAGATGGCCCTTTTGCCCGGGGGGCAGTGAGACTTCATTGTAGTGCAGATTTCCTTTACAGGCTTGCTTGGATGCCCAAAAAGGGTGTATGCGTTTTTTCCTGAATATATTCAGGAAAAAACGCATACGTCCTTTTTGGCCAAGTGAATCATTGTCGACGTTGTGCCTCTTTTCCTATGCTTTCAGGGCAATTCCAGTCTACCCCCTGCAACCGTTTTCCTGAAATTCTGCCCGGCTTTCAAGTCCCCTTAACAGGCTTAGTTCAATATATTTTTGGAGGATAGCTGTCATTTATAACTCTGCAGGTTTGTGAATTACAGTGCCCCTGATCTCCTTTCTTCAACTCGCTTTCTTGGGAGCTGGGCACAAAACCCCAGGATTGCTTCAGGCCCTAATCTGTTTCCAGCAGGGCACGCTGAGCCTTTGGTTAATTCCTCTTCCTGGTGGGAAATGAGCGTTACATTTGCCCGTGCAGACACCTATAGCTAGTCTCTCATTTGTTCTCCCTATTCCTGTTCATCTTGCACAGAAATTGCAAGCTGTGCCAAAGAGGAGGCTAAAGGCACTGACTCTCCAAGCGGGGAGAGTGTTAGTAAAGCATCTGGAATGGTGAACCCGAGGAACAGGATACGAAAACTGAGATGCATTTTAAATCGTTTCCCAATCACACGGTGGTCGATACTCTTTGTTTCCCATGCAAGTTTTAGCTGGAGGAAGAATCCCTTGAACCTGGAGAGTTGGGACCCATGGAATGGGTACCATGCAGTATGACTTCAAAGGGTCTGCATTTGCTCACCGAAACTCACCAATGCTATCAGCCTGAAGTGTCCAGCCTTATGTCTCAACCAGCTCTGGGTGTAGATGTGGTCAATCCCGGTTGCATCACATGCCCTGAGTGAATTATTTAAGAATTGCTCTCTATTTCACTGTGTTTGTGTTTTGTTTTTGAAATTTATTTTGATAATGGGATTTATCGGATTTTCACTGCTGCATTTCGGCCGCTGTACACACGCTTGATTCTCTTACGGAGACATATATATCAATGGGTTTTAAGATTCTTCCTAGTCAGGTATATTCCTAGGCGTTGAATATGTGTTGTTGGGTACATTTCGTTGAGAAAGGAGTAGGTCTTGTCTATTACATATTTGGCTTATTGAAAGTTATCTGTGCTAATTTTAGTTTCTGGTTTTATGCAGCATCCCAACGCACCTTTCCACATAAGCAAGCACTAGTTGGTTTTCTAAATTTGAGACCCTGTTCTGTTTTGTAATTCAGTTCATGTGTAGTCAAGTTTACATTCCGTGTATTAGTGATATCTTATGATGTTTCTATTTCTGTGTGACGTAGTTCACGTAGAATCACCGTACCTGCATCCACTCACTATGCCGCTACGGGCCTGATGACACAGATTTCATTGCTGAGTGATATTGCATTGCACGTACGTGCCACAAATTCTTTATCCATTTTTTGCTTTCTGGGATATTTAATTGGTACTGTAGACGAACTTCTTGGGAACAGAGCCGTCCCAAATTTTGGGGTGGCTCTCTGTTTTTGATTTTAATTTCCCTAAGGAATAGGACCATAAGTGCAATTGCCCTAGGCTGTGTTCCTTTATTTCTTACGTGATTCAGGAAACACCATACATTTCTCAAGGGTGGCTGTTGGCAATTTACATCCTGCCAATCAGCATAACAAGGCTCCCTGTTCTCCATATCCTGTCCTACCTTTCTGGATTTTACACTTTTTTCAGATGGCCCTCTTGCCCGGGGGGCAGTGAGACTTCATTGTAGTGCAGATTTCCTTTACAGGTTTGCTTGGTTGGCCAAAAAGGGCGTATGCGTTTTTTCCTGAATATATTCAGGAAAAAACGCATACGCCCTTTTTGGCCAAGTGCATCATTGTCGACGTTGTGCCTCTTTTCCTATGCTTTCAGGGCAATTCCAGTCTACCCCCTGCAATCGTTTTCCTGAAATTCTGCCCCGCTTTCAAGTCCCCTTCGCAGGCTTACTTCAATATACTTTTGGGAGATAGCTGTCATTTATAACTCTGCAGATTTGTGAATTACAGTGCCCCTGAGCTCCTTTCTTCAACTCGCTTTCTTGTGAGCTGGGCACAAAACCGCAGGATTGCTTCAGGCACTAATCTCTTTCCTGCAGGGCACGCTGAGCCTTTGGTTAATTCCTCTTCCTGGTGGGAAATGAGCGTTACATTTGCCCGTGCAGACACCTACAGCTAGTCTCTCATTGGTTCTCCCTATTCCTGTTCATCTTGCACAGAATTTGCCAGCTGTGCCAAACAGGAGGTTAAAGGCACTGATTCTCCAAGCGGGGAGAGTGTTAGTAAAGCGTCTGGAATGGTGAACCCGAGGACCAGGATACGAAAACTGAGATGCATTTTAAATCGTTTCCCAATCACACGGTGGACGATACTCTGGGTTTCCCATGCATGTTTTAGCTGGAGGAAGAATCCCTTGAACCTGGAGTGTTGGGACCCATGGAATGGGTACCATGCAGTATGACTTCAAAGGGTCTGCATTTACTCACCGAACCTCACCAATGCTATCAGCCTGAAGTGTCCAGCCTTATGTCTCAACCAGCTCTGGGTGTAGATGTGGTCAATCCCGGTTGCATCACATGCCCTGAGTGAATTATTTAAGAATTGCTCTCTATTTCACTGTCTTTGTGTTTTGTTTTCGAAATTTATTTTGATAATGGGATTTATCGGATTTTCACTGCTGAATTTCGGCCGCTGTACACACGCTTGATTCTCTTACGGAGACATATATCCATGGGTTTTAAGATTCTTCCTAGTCAGGTATATTCCTAGGCGTTGAATATGTGGTGTTGAGTCAATTTCGTTGAGCAAGGAGTAGGTCTTGTCTATTACATATGTGGCTTATGGAATGTTATCTGTGCTAATTTCAGTCTCTGGTTTTATGCAGCACCCCAAGGCACCTTTCCCCATAAGCAAGCACTAGTTGGTTTTCTAAATTTGAGACCCTGTTCTGTTTTGTAATTCAGTTCATTTATAGTCAAGTTTACATTCCGTGTATTAGTGATATCTTATGATGTTTCTTTTTCTGTGTGACGTAGTTCACGTAGAATCACCGTACCTGCATCCACTCACTATGCCGCTATGGACCTGATGACACAGATTTCATTGCTGAGTGATATTGCATTGTACGTACGTGCCACAACTTCTTTATCCATTTTTTGCTTTCTGGGATATTTACCTGATACTGTAGACGAGCTTCTTGTGAACACAGCCGTCCCAAATATTGGGGTGGCTGTCTGTTTTTGATTTTAATTTTCGTAAGCTATAGGACCATAAGTGGAAGTGCCATAGGCTGTGTTGCTTTGTTTCTTACGTGTTTCAGGAAACACCATACACTTCTCCAGGGTGGCTGCTGGCAATTTACATCCTGCCAATCAGCATAACAAGGCTCCCTGTTCTCCATATCCTGTCCTACATTTCTGTATTTTACACTTTTTTCAGATGGCCCTTTTGCCCGGGGGGGGCAGTGAGATTTCATTGTAGTGCAGATTTCCTTTACAGGCTTGCTTGGTTGGCCAAAAAGTGCATATGCGTTTTTTCCTGAATATATTCAGGAAAAAACGCATACGCCCTTTTTGGCCAAGTGCATCATTGTCGACGTTGTGCCTCTTTTCCTATGCTTTCAGGGCAATTCCAGTCTACCCCCTGCAATCGTTTTCCTGAAATTCTGCCCCGCTTTCAAGTCCCCTTCGCAGGCTTACTTCAATATACTTTTGGAAGATAGCTGTCATTTATAACTCTGCAGATTTGTGAATTACAGTGCCCCTGAGCTCCTTTCTTCAACTCGCTTTCTTGTGAGCTGGGCACAAAACCGCAGGATTGCTTCAGGCACTAATCTGTTTCCTGCAGGGCACGCTGAGCCTTTGGTTAATTCCTCTTCCTGGTGGGAAATGAGCGTTACATTTCCCCGTGCAGACACCTACAGCTAGTCTCTCATTGGTTCTCCCTATTCCTGTTCATCTTGCACAGAATTTGCCAGCTGTGCCAAACAGGAGGTTAAAGGCACTGATTCTCCAAGCGGGGAGAGTGTTAGTAAAGCGTCTGGAATGGTGAACCCGAGGACCAAGATACGAAAACTGAGATGCATTTTAAATCGTTTCCCAATCACACTGTGGACGATACTCTGGGTTTCCCATGCATGTTTTAGCTGGAGGAAGAATCCCTTGAACCTGGAGTGTTGGGACCCATGGAATGGGTACCATGCAGTATGACTTCAAAGGGTCTGCATTTACTCACCGAACCTCACCAATGCTATCAGCCTGAAGTGTCCAGCCTTATGTCTCAACCAGCTCTGGGTGTAGATGTGGTCAATCCCGGTTGCATCACATGCCCTGAGTGAATTATTTAAGAATTGCTCTCTATTTCACTGTCTTTGTGTTTTGTTTTCGAAATTTATTTTGATAATGGGATTTATCGGATTTTCACTGCTGAATTTCGGCCGCTGTACACACGCTTGATTCTCTTACGGAGACATATATATCCATGGGTTTTAAGATTCTTCCTAGTCAGGTATGTTCCTAGGCGTTGAATATGTGGTGTTGAGTCCATTTCGTTGAGCAAGGAGTAGGTCTTGTCTATTACATATGTGGCTTATGGAATGTTATCTGTGCTAATTTCAGTCTCTGGTTTTATGCAGCACCCCAAGGCACCTTTCCCCATAAACAAGCACTAATTGGTTTTCTAAATTTGAGACCCTGTTCTGTTTTGTAATTCAGTTCATCTGTAGTCAAGTTTACATTCGGTGTATTAGTGATATCTTATGATGTTTCTTTTTCTGTGTGACGTAGTTCACGTAGAATCACGGTACCTGCATCCACTCACTATGCTGCTACGGGCCTGAAGACACAGATTTCATTGCTGAGTGATACTGCATTGCACGTACGTGCCACAACTTCTTTATCCATTTTTTGCTTTCTGGGATATTTACCTGGTACTGTAGACGAGCTTCTTGGGAACACAGCCGTCCCAAACTTTGGGGTGGCTCTCTGTTTTTAATTTTAATTTCCCTAAGGAATAGGACCATAAGTGCAATTGCCGTAGGCTGTGTTGCTTTATTTCTTACGTGTTTCAGGAAACACCATACACTTCTCCAGTGTGGCTGTTGGCAAATTACATCCTGCCAATCAGCAGAACAATGCTCCCTGTTCTCCATATCCTGTCCTACCTTTCTGGATTTTACACTTTTGTCAGATGGCCCTTTTGCCCGGGGGGGCAGTGAGATTTCATTGCAGTGCAGATTTCCTTTACAGGCTTGCTTGGTTGGCCAAAAAGGGCGTATGCGTTTTTTCCTGAATATATTCAGGAAAAAACGCATACGCCCTTTTTGGCCAAGTGCATCATTGTCGACGTTGGGCCTCTTTTCCTATGCTTTCAGGGCAATTCCAGTCTACCCCCTGCAATCGTTTTCCTGAAATTCTGCCCCACTTTCAAGTCCCCTTCGCAGGCTTACTTCAATATACTTTTGGAAGATAGCTGTCATTTATAACTCTGCAGGTTTGTGAATTACAGTGCCCCTGAGCTCCTTTCTTCAACTCGCTTTCTTGTGAGCTGGGCACAAAACCGCAGGATTGCTTCAGGCCCTAATCTGTTTCCGGCAGGGCACGCTGAACATTTGTTTAATTCCTCTTCCTCGTGGGCAATGAGCGTTACATTTGCCCGTGCAGACACCTACAGCTAGACTCTCATTGGTTCTTCCTATTCCTGTTCATCTTGCACAGAAATTGCAAGCTGTGCCAAAGAGGAGGTTAAAGGCACTGACTCTCCAAGCGGGGAGAGTGTTAGTAAAGCATCTGGAATGGTGAACCCGAGGACCAGGATACGAAAACTGAGATGCATTTTAAATCGTTTCCCAATCACACGGTGGACGATACTCTGGGTTTCCCATGCATGTTTTAGCTGGAGGAAGAATCCCTTGAACCTGGAGAGTTGGGACCCATGGAATGGGTACCATGCAGTATGACTTCAAAGGGTCTGCATTTGCTCACCGAAACTCACCAATGCTATCAGCCTGAAGTGTCCAGCCTTATGTCTCAACCAGCTCTGGGTATAGATGTGGTCAATCCCGGTTGCATCACATGCCCTGAGTGAATTATTTAAGAATTGCTCTCTATTTCACTGTCTTTGCGTTTTGTTTTCGAAATTTATTTTGATAATGGGATTTATCGGATTTTCACTGCTGCGTTTCGGCCGCTGTACACACGGTTGATTCTCTTACGGAAACATATATATCCATGGGTTTTAAGATTCTTTCTAGTCAGGTATATTCCTAGGCGTTGAATATGTGGTGTTGGGTCCATTTCGTTGAGCAAGGAGTAGGTATGGTCTATTACATATTTGGCTTATGGAATGTTATCTGTGCTAATTTCAGTCTCTGCTTTTATGCAGCACCCCAAGGCACCTTTCCCCATAAGCAAGCACTGGTTGGTTTTCTAAATTTGAGACCCTGTTCTGTTTTGTAATTCAGTTCATGTGTAGTTAAGTATATATTCCGTGTATTAGTGATATCTTATGATGTTTCTTTTTCTGTGTGACGTAGTTCACGTAGAATCACCGTACCTGCATCCACTCACTATGCCGCTACGGGCCTGATGACACAGATTTGATTGCTGAGTGATACTGCATTGCA
This sequence comes from Phocoena phocoena, assembly GCF_963924675.1. Lineage (NCBI taxonomy): Eukaryota > Metazoa > Chordata > Mammalia > Artiodactyla > Phocoenidae > Phocoena > Phocoena phocoena. Next base: position 65,254 of record NW_027077625.1, on the reverse strand, counting down.
CGTACGTGCCACAACTTCTTTATCCATATTTTGCTTTCTGGGATATTTACCTGGTACTGTAGACGAGGTTCTTGTGAACACAGCCGTCCCAAATATTGGTGTGGCTGTCTGTTTTTGATTTTAATTTCCGTAAGCTATAGGACCATAAGTGGAAGTGCCATAGGCTGTGTTGCTTTGTCTCTTACGTGTTTCAGGAAACACCATACACTTTTCCAGGGTGGCTGTTGGCAATTTACATCCTGCCAATCAGCATAACAAGGCTCCCTGTTCTCCATATCCTGTCCTACCTTTCTGGATTTTACACTTTTTTCAGATGGCCCTTTTGCCCGGGTGGCAGTGAGACTTCATTGTAGTGCAGATTTCCTTTACAGGCTTGCTTGGTTGGCCAAAAAGGGCGTATGCGTTTTTTCCTGAATATATTCAGGAAAAAACGCATACGCCCTTTTTGGCCAAGTGCATCATTGTCGATGTTGTGCCTCTTTTCCTATGCTTTCAGGGCAATTCTAGTCTACCCCCTGCAATCGTTTTCCTGAAATTCTGTCCCGCCTTCAAGTCCCCTTCGCAGGCTTACTTCAATATATTTTTGGAGGATAGCTGTCATTTATAACTCTGCAGGTTTGTGAATTACAGTGCCCCTGAGCTCCTTTCTTCAACTCGCTTTCTTGTGAGCTGGGCACAAAATCGCAGGATTGCTTCAGGCCCTAATCTGTTTCCAGCAGGGCACACTGAGCCTTTGTTTAATTCCTCTTCCTGGTGGGCAGTGAGTGTTACATTTGCCCGGGCAGACACCTACAGCTAGTCTCTCATTTGTCCTCCCTATTCCTGTTCAACTTGCACAGAAATTGCAAACTGTGCCAAACAGGAGGTTAAAGGCACTGACTCTCCAAGCGGGGAGAGTGCTAGTAATGCGTCTCGAATGGTGAACCCGAGGACAAGGATACGAAAACTGAGATCCATTTTACATCATTTCCCAATCTCACGGTGTACCATACTCTGTGTTACCCATGCATGTTTTAGCTGAAGGAAGAATCCCTTGAACCTGGAGATTTGGGACCCATGGAATGGGTACCAGGCAGTATGACTTCAAAGGGTCTGCATTTGCTCACCGAAACTCACCAATGCTATCAGCCTGAAGTGTCCAGCCTTATGTCTCAACCAGATCTGGGTGTAGATGTGGTCAATCCCAGTTGCATCACATGCCCTGAGTGAATTATTTAAGAATTGCTCTCTATATCACTGTCTTTGTGTTTTGTTTTTGAAATTTATTTTGATAATGGGATTTATCGGATTTTCACTGCTGCGTTTCGGCCCCAGTACACACGCTTGATTCTCTTTCGGACACATATATATCCAATAGTTTTAAGATTCTTCCTAGTCAGGTATATTCCTAGGCGTTGAATATGTGTTGTTGGGTCCATTTCGTTGAGCAAGGAGTAGGTCTTGTCTATTACATATTTGGCTTATGGAATGTTATCTGTGCTAATTTCAGTCTCTGGTTTTATGCAGCACCCCAAGGCACCTTTCCCCATAAGCAAGCACTAGTTGGTTTTCTAAATTTGAGACCCTGTTCTGTTTTGTAATTCAGTTCATGTGTAGTCAAGTTTACATTCCGTGTATTAGTGATATCTTATGATGTTTCTTTTTCTGTGTGACGTAGTTCACGTAGAATCACCGTACCTGCATCCACTCACTATGCCGCTACGGGCCTGATGACACAGATTTCATTGCTGAGTGATATTGCATTGTACGTACGTGCCACAACTTCTTTGTCCATTTTTTGCTTTCTGGGATATTTACCTGATACTGTAGACGAGCTTCTTGTGAACACAGCCGTCCCAAATATTGGGGTGGCTCTCTGTTTTTGATTTTAATTTCCGTAAGCTATAGGACCATAAGTGGAAGTGCCATAGGCTGTGTTGCTTTGTTTCTTACGTGTTTCAGGAAACACCATACACTTCTCCAGGGTGGCTGCTGGCAATTTACATCCTGCCAATCAGCATAACAAAGCTCCCTGTTCTCCATATCCTGTCCTACCTTTCTGGATTTTACACTTTTTTCAGATGGCACTTTTGCCCGGGGAGGGGGCAGTGAGATTTCATTGTAGTGCAGATTTCCTTTACAGGCTTCCTTGGTTGGCCAAAAAGGGCGTATGCGTTTTTTCCTGAATATATTCAGGAAAAAACGCATACGCCCTTTTTGGCCAATTGCATCACTGTCGACGTTCTGCCTCTTTTCCTATGCTTTCAGGGCAATTCCAGTCTAGCCCCTGCAGTCGTTTTCCTGAAATTCTGCCCGGCTTTCAAGTCCCCTTCGCAGGCTTACTTCAATATACTTTTGGAAGATATCTGTCATTTATAACTCTGCAGGTTTGTGAATTACAGTGCCCCTGAGCTCCTTTCTTCAACTCGCTTTCTTGTGAGCTGGGCACAAAACCGCAGGATTGCTTAAGGCCCTAATCTCTTTCCAGCAGGGCACACTGAGCCTTTGTTTAATTCCTCTTCCTGGTGGGCAATGAGCGTTATATTTGCCCGTGCAGACATCTACAGCTAGTCTCTCATTGGTTCTCCCTATTCCTCTTCATCTTGCACAGAAATTGCAAGCTGTGCCAAAGAGGAGGTTAAAGGCACTGACTCTCGAAGCTGGGAGAGTGTTAGTAAAGCATCTGGAATGGTGAACCCGAGGACCAGGATACGAAAACTGAGATGCATTTTAAATCGTTTCCCAATCACCCGGTGGACGATACTCTGAGTTTCCCATGCATGTTTTAGCTGGAGGAAGAATCCCTTGAACCTGGAGAGTTGGGACCCATGGAATGGGTACCATGCAGTATGACTTCAAAGGGTCTGCATTTGCTCACCGAAACTCACCAATGCTATCAGCCTGAAGTGTCCAGCCTTATGTCTCAACCAGCTCTGGGTGTAGATGTGGTCAATCCCGGTTGCATCACATGCCCTGAGTGAATTATTTAAGAATTGCTCTCTATTTCACTGTCTTTGGGTTTTGTTTTTGAAATTTATTTTGATAATGGGATTTATCGGATTTTCACTGCTGCGTTTATGCCGCTGTACACATGCTTGATTCTCTTATGGAGATATATAAGTCCATGTGTTTTAAGATTATTCTTAGTCAGGTATATCCCTAGGCGTTGAATATGTAGTGTTGAGTCCATTTCGTTGAGCAAGGAGTAGGTCTTGTCTATTATATATTTGGCTTATGAAATGTTATCTGTGCTAATTTCAGTCTCTGGTTTTATGCTGCACCCTAAGGCACCTTTCCCCATAAGCAAGCACTAGTTGGTTTTCTAAATTTGAGACCCTGTTCTGTTTTGTAATTCAGTTCATGTGTAGTCAAGTTTACATTCCGTGTATTAGTGATATCTTATGATGTTTCTTTTTCTGTGTGACGTAGTTCACGTAGAATCACCATACCTTCATCCACTCACTATGCCGCTATGGGCCTGATGACACAGATTTCATTGCTGAGTGATATTGCATTGCACGTACGTGCCACAACTTCTTTATCCATTTTTTGCTTTCTGGGATATTTACCTGGTACTGTAGACGAGCTTATTGGGAACACAGCCGTCCCAAACTTTCGGGTGGCTCTCTGTTTTTGATTTTAATTTCCCTAAGCAGTAAGACCATAAGTGCAATTGCCATAGGCTGTGTTGCTTTATTTCTTACGTGTTTCAGGAAACAGCATACACTACTCCAGGGTGGCTCTTCACAATTTACATCCTGCCAATCAGCATAACAAGGCTCCCTGTTATCCATATCCTGTCCTACCTTTCTGGATTTTACACTTTTTTCAGATGGCCCTTTTGCCCGGGGGGCAGTGAGACTTCATTGCAGTGCAGATTTCCTTTACAGGCTTGCTTGGTTGGCCAAAAAGGGCGTATGCGTTTTTTCCTGAATATATTCAGGAAAAAACGCATACGCCCTTTTTGGCCAAGTGCATCATTCTCAACGTTGTGCCTCTTTTCCTATGCTTTCAGGGCAATTCCAGTCTACACCCTGCAATCGTTTTCCTGAAATTCTGCCCCGCTTTCAAGTCCCCTTCGCAGGCTTACTTCAATATATTTTTGGAGGATAGCTGTCATTTATAACTCTGCAGGTTTGTGAATTACAGTGCCCCTGAGCTCCTTTCTTCAACTCGCTTGCTTGTGAGCTGGGCACAAAACCGCAGGATTGCTTCAGGCTCTAATCTCTTTCCGGCAGGGCATGCTGAGCCTTTGGTTAATTCCTCTTCCTGGTGGGAAATGAGCGTTACATTTGCCTGTGCAGACACCTACAGCTAGTCTCTCATTGTTTCTCCCTAGTCCTGTTCATCTTGCACAGAAATTGCAAGCTGTGCCAAACAGGAGGTTAAAGGCACTAACTCTCCAAGCAGGGAGAGTGTTAGTAAAGCATCTGGAATGGTGAACCCGAGGACCAGGATACGAAAACTGAGATGCATTTTAAATCGTTTCCCAATCACACGGTGGACCATATTGTGGGTTTCCCATGCATGTTTTAGCTGGAGGAAGAATCCCTTGAACCGGAAGAGTTGGGACCCATGGAATAGGTACCATGCAGTATGACTTCAAAGGGTCTGCATTTGCTCACCGAAACTCACCAATGCTATCGGCCTGAAGTGTTCAGCCTTATGACTCAACCAGCTCCGGGTGCAGATGTGGTCAATCCCGGTTGCATCACATGCCCTGAGTGAATTATTTAAGAATTGCTCTCTATTTCACTTTCTTTGTGTTTTTTATCGAAATTTATTTTGATAATGGGATTTATCGGATTTTCACTGCTGCGTTTATGCCACTGTACACACGCTTGATTCTCTTACGGAGACATATATATCCATGGGTTTTAAGATTCTTCCTACTCAGGTATATTCCTAGGCGTTGAATATGTGGTGTTGAGTCCATTTCGTTGAGCAAGTAGTAGGTCTTGTCTATTACATATTTGGCTTATGGAATGTTATCTGTGCTAATTTCAGTCTCTGGTTTTATGCTGCACCCCAAGGCACCTTTCCCCAAAGCAAGCACTAGTTGGTTTTCTAAATTTGAGACTCTGTTCTGTTTTGTAATTCAGTTCATGTGTAGTCAAGTTTACATTCCGTGTATTAGTGATATCTTATGATGTTTCTTTTTCTGTCTGACGTAGTTCACGTAGAATCACCGTACCTGCATCCACTCACTATGCCGCTACGGGCCTGATGACACAGATTTCATTGCTGAGTGATATTGCATTGCATGTACGTGCCACAACTTCTTTATCCATTTTTTGCTTTCTGGAATATTTACCTGGTACTGTAGACGAGCTTCTTGGGAACACAGCCGTCCCAAACTTTGGGGTGGCTCTCTGTTTTTGATTTTAATTTCCCTAAGGAATAGGACCATAAGTGCAATTGCCATAGGCTGTGTTGCTTTATTTCTTACGTGTTTCAGGAAAAACCATACACTTCTCCAGGGTGGCTGTTGGCAATTTACATCCTGCCAATCAGCATAACAAGGCTCCCTGTTCTCCATATCCTGTCCTACCTTTCTGGATTTTACAATTTTTTCAGATGGCCCTCATGCCCGGGGGGCAGTGAGACTTCACTGTAGTGCAGATTTAATTTACAGGCTTGCTTGGTTGGCCAAAAAGTGCGTATGCGTTTTTTCCTGAATATATTCAGGAAAAAACGCATACGCCCTTTTTGGCCAAGTGCATCATTGTCGCCGTTGTGCCTCTTTTCCTATGCTTTCAGGGCAATTCCAGTCTACCCCCTGCAATCATTTTCCTGAACTACTGCCCCGCTTTCAAGTCCCCTTCTCAAGCTTACTTCAATATACTTTTGGAAGATAGCTGTCATTTATAACTCTGCAGGTTTGTGAATTAGTGCCCCTGAGCTCCTTTCTTCAACTCGCTGTCTTGTGAGCTGGGCACAAAACCGCAGGATTGCTTCAGGCCCTAATCTGTTTCCAGCACGGCACACTGAGCCTTTGTTTAATTCCTCTTCCTGGTGGGCAATGAGCGTTACATTTGCCCGTGCAGACACCTACAGCTAGTCTCTCATTGGTTCTCCCTAGTCCTGTTCATCTTGCACAGAAATTGCAAGCTGTGCCAAAGAGGAAGTTAAAGGCACTGACTCTCCAAGCAGGGAGAGTGTTAGTAAAGCATCTGGAATGGTGAACCCGAGGAACAGGATACGAAAACTGAGATGCATTTTAAATCGTTTCCCAATCACACGGTGGACCATACTGTGGGTTTCCCATGCATGTTTTAGCTGGAGGAAGAATCCCTTGAACCTGAAGTGTTGGGACGCATGGAATGGGTACCATGCAGTATGACTTCAAAGGGTCTGCATTTGCTCACCGAAACTCACCAATGCTATCAGCCTGAAGTGTCCAGCCTTATGTCTCAACCAGCTCTGGGTGTAGATGTGTTAAATCCCGGTTGCATCACATGCCCTGAGTGAATTATTTAAGAATTGCTCTCTATTTCACTGTCTTTGTGTTTTGTTTTCGAAGTTTATTTTGATAATGGGATTTATCGGATTTTCACTGCTGCGTTTCGGCCGCTGTACACACGCTTGATTCTCTTACGGAGACATATATATCCATGGGTTTTAAGATTCTTCCTAGTCAGGTATATTCCTAGCCGTTGAATATGTGGTGTTGAGTCCATTTCGTTGAACAAGGAGTAGGTCTTGTCTATTACATATTTGGCTTATGGAATATTATCTGTGCTAATTTCAGTCTCTGGTTTTATGCAGCACCCCAAGGCACCTTTCCCCATAAGCAAGCACTAGTTGGTTTTCTAAATTTGAGACCCTGTTCTGTTTTGTAATTCAGTTCATGTGTAGTCAAGTTTACATTCCGTGTATTAGTGATATCTTATGATGTTTCTTTTTCTGTGTGACGTAGTTCACGTAGAATCACCGTACCTGCATCCACTCAATATGCCGCTACGGGCCTGATGACACAGATTTCATTGCTGAGTGATATTGCATTGTACGTACGTGCCACAACTTCTTTATCCATTTTTTGCTTTCTGGGATATTTACCTGATACTGTAGACGAGCTTCTTGTGAACACAGCCGTCCCAAATATTGGGGTGGCTGTCTGTTTTTCATTTTAATTTCCGTAAGCTATAGGACCATAAGTGGAAGTGCCATAGGCTGTGTTGCTTTGTTTCTTACCTGTTTCAGGAAACACCATTCACTTCTCCAGGGTGGCTGCTGGCAATTTACATCCTGCCAATCAGCATAACAAGGCTCCCTGTTCTCCATATCCTGTCCTACCTTTCTGGATTTTACACTTTTTTCAGATGGCCCTTTTGCCCGGGGGGCAGTGAGACTACATTGTAGTGCAGATTTCCTTTACAGGCTTGCTTGGTTGGCCAAAAAGGGCGTATGCGTTTTTTCCTGAATATATTCAGGAAAAAACGCATACGCCCTTTTTGGCCAAGTGCATCATTGTCGACGTTCTGCCTCTTTTCCTATGCTTTCAGGGCAATTGCAGTCTACCCCCTGCAGTCGTTTTCCTGAAATTCTGCCCCGCTTTCAAATCCCCTTCGCAGGCTTACTTCAATATATTTTTGGAGGATAGCTTTCATTTATAACTCTGCAGGTTTGTGAATTACAGTGCCCCTGAGCTCCTTTCTTCAACTCGCTTTCTTGTGAGCTGGGCACAAAACCGCAGGATTGCTTCAGGCCCTAATCTGTTTCCAGTAGGGCACACTGAGCCTTTATTTAATTCCTCTTCCTGGTGGGCAATGAGCGTTACATTTGCCCGTGCAGACACCTACAGCTAGTGTCTCATTGGTTCTCCCTATTCCTGTTCATCTAGCACAGAAATTGCAAGCTGTGCCAAAGAGGAGGTTAAAGGCACTGACGCTGCAAGCGGGGAAAGTGTTAGTAAAGCATCTGGAATGGTGAACCCGAGGACCAGGATACGAAAACTGAGATGCATTTTAAATCGTTTCCCAATCACACGGTGGACGATACTCTGGGTTTCCCATGCATGTTTCAGCTGGAGGAAGAATCCCTTGAACCTGGAGAGTTGGGACCCATGGAATGGTTACCATGCAGTATGACTTCAACGGGTCTGCATTTGCTCACCCAAACTCAACAATGCTATCAGCCTGAAGTGTCCAGCCTTATGTCTCAACCAGCTCTGGGTGTAGATGTGGTCAATCCCGGTTGCATCACATGCCCTGAGTGAATTATTTAAGAATTGCTCTCTATTTCACTGTCTTTGTGTTTTGTTTTTGAAATTGATTTTGATAATGGGATTTATCGGATTTTCACTGCTGCGTTTTGGCCGCTGTACACACGCTTGATTCTCTTACGGAGACATATAAATCCATGGGTTTTAAGATTCTTCCTAGTCAGGTATATTCATAGGCGCTGAATATGTGGTGTTGAGTCCATTTCGTTGAGCAAGGAGTAGGTCTTGTCTATTACATATTTGGCTTATGGAATGTTATCTGTGCTAATTTCAGTCTCTGGTTTTATGCAGCACCCCAAGGCACCTTTCCCCATAAGCAAGCACTAGTTGGTTTTCTAAATTTGAGACCCTGTTCTGTTTTGTATTTCAGTTCATGTGTAGTCAAGTTTACATTCCGTGTATTAGTGATATCTTATGATGTTTCTTTTTCTGTGTGACGTAGTTCGCGTAGAATCTCCGTACCTGCATCCACTCACTATGCCGCTACGGGCCTGATGACACAGATTTCATTGCTGAGTGATATTGCAATTCACGTACGTGCCACAACTTCTTTATCCATTTTTTGCTTTCTGGGATATTTACCTGGTATTGTAGACGAGCTTCTTGGGAACACAGCCGTCCCAAACTTTGGGGTGGCTCTCTGTTTTTGATTTTAATTTCCCTAAGCAATAGGACCATAAGTGCAATTGCCATAGGCTGTGTTGCTTTATTTCTTACGTGTTTCAGGAAACACCATACACTTATCCAGGGTGGCTGTTCACATGTTACATCCTGCCAATCAGCATAACAAGGCTCCCTGTTCTCCATATCCTGTCCTACCTTTCTGGATTTTACACTTTTTTCAGATGGCCCTTTTGCCCGGGGGGCAGTGAGACTTCATTGTAGTGCAGATTTCCTTTACAGGCTTGCTTGGTTGGCCAAAAAGGGCGTATGCGTTTTTTCCTGAATATATTCACGAAAAAACGCATACGCCCTTTTTGGCCAAGTGCATCATTGTCGACGTTCTGCCTCTTTTCCTATGCTTTCAGGGCAATTCCAGTCTACCCCCTGCAATCGTTTTCCTGAAATTCTGCCCCGCTTTCAAGTCCCCTTCGCAGGCTTGCTTCAATATATTTTTGGAGGAAAGCTGTCATTTATAACTCTGCAGGTTTGTGAATTACAGTGCCCCTGAGCTCCTTTCTTCAACTCGCTTTCTTGTGAGCTGGGCACAAAACCGCAGGATTGCTTCAGGCCCTAATCTGTTTCCAGCAGGGCACACTGAGCCTTTGGTTAATTCCTCTTCCTTGTGGGAAATGAGCGTTACATTTGCCCGTGCAGACACCTACAGCTAGTCTCTCATTGGTTCTCCCTATTCCTGTTCATCTTGCACAGAAATTGCAAGCTGTGCCAAAGAGGAGGTTAAAGGCACTGACTCTCCAAGCGGGGAGAGTGTTAGTAAAGCATCTGGAATGGTGAACCCGAGGACCAGGATACGAAAACTGAGATGCATTTTAAATCGTTTCCCAATCACACGGTGGACGATACTCTTTGTTTCCCATGCATGTTTTAGCTGGAGGAAGAATCCCTTGAACCTGGAAAGTTGGGACCCATGGAATGGGTACCATGCAGTATGACTTCAAAGGGTCTGCATTTGCTCACCGAAACTCACCAATGCTATCAGCCTGAAGTGTCCAGCCTTATGTCTCAACCAGCTCTGGGTGTAGATGTGGTCAATCCCGGTTGCATCACATGCCCTGAGTGAATTATTTAAGAATTGCTCTCTATTTCACTGTCTTTGTGTTTTGTTTTTGAAATTTATTTTGATAATGGGATTTATCGGATTTTCAGTGCTGCGTTTATGCCGCTGTACACACGCTTGATTCTCTTACGGAGACATATAAATCCATGGGTTTTAAGATTCTTCCTCTTCAGGTATATTCCTAGGCGTTGAATATTTGGTGTTGGGTCCATTTCGTTGAGCAAGGAGTAGGTCTTGTCTATTACATATTTGGCTTATGGAATGTTATCTGTGCTAATTTCAGTCTCTGGTTTTATGCAGCACCCCAAGGCACCTTTCCCCATAAGCAAGCACTAGTTGGTTTTCTAAATTTGAGACCCTGTTCTGTTTTGTAATTCAGTTCATGTGTAGTCAAGTTTACATTCCGTGTATTAGTGATATCTTATGATGTTTCTTTTTCTGTGTGAGGTAGTTCACGTAGAATCACCGTACCTGCATCCACTCACTATGCCGCTACGGGCCTGATGACACAGATTTCATTGCTGAGTGTTATTGCATTGCACGTACGTGCCACAACTTCTTTATCCATTTTTTGCTTTCTGGGATATTTACCTGGTACTGTAGACGAGCTTCTTGGGAACACAGCCGTCCCAAACTTTGGGGTAGCTCTCTGTTTTTGATTTTAATTTCCCTAAGCAATAGGACCAAAATTGCAAATGCCATAGGCTGAGTTGCTTTATTTCTTACGTGTTTCAGGAAACACCATACACTTCTCCAGGGTGGCTGTTCACAATTTACATCCTGCCAATCAGCATAACAAGGCTCCCTGTTCTCCATATCCTGTCCTACCTTTCTGGATTTTACACTTTTTTCAGATGGCCCTTTTGCCCGGGGGGCAGTGAGACTTCATTGTAGTGCAGATATCCTTTACAGGCTTGCTTGGTTGGCCAAAAAGGGCGTATGCGTTTTTTCCTGAATATATTCAGGAAAAAACGCATACGCCCTTTTTGGCCAAGTGCATCATTGTCGACGTTCTGCCTCTTTTCCTATGCTTTCAGGGCAATTCCAGTCTACCCCCTGCAATGGTTTTCCTGAAACTCTGCCCCGCTTTCAAGTCCCCTTCGCAGGCTTGCTTCAATATATTTTTGGAGGATAGCTGTCATTTATAACTCTGCAGGTTTGTGAATTACAGTGCCCCTGAGCTCCTTTCTTCAACTCCCTTTCTTGTGAGCTGGGCACAAAACCGCAGGATTGCTTCAGGCCCTAATCTGTTTCCGGCAGGGCACGCTGAGCCTTTGGTTAATTCCTCTTCCTGGTGGGAAATGAGCGTTACATTTGCCCGTGCAGACACCTATAGCTAGTCGCTCATTGGTTCTCCCTATTCCTGTTCATCTTGCACAGAAATTGCAAGCTGTGCCAAAGAGGAGGTTAAAGGCACTGACTCTCCAAGCGGGGAGAGTGTTAGTAAAGCATCTGGAATGGTGAACCCGAGGACCAGGATACGAAAACTGAGATGCATTTTAAATCGTATCCCAATCACACGGTGGACGATACTCTGGGTTTCCCATGCATGTTTTAGCTGAAGAAAGAATCCTTTGAACCTGGAGAGTTGGGACCCTTGGAATGGGTACCATGCAGTATGACTTCAAAGGATCTGCATTTGTTCACCGAAACTCACCAATGCTATCAGCCTGAAGTGTCCAGCCTTATGTCTCAACCAGCTCTGGGTGTAGATGTGGTAAATCCAGGTTGCATCACATGCCCTGAGTGAATTATTTAAGAATTGCTACCTATTTCACTGTCATTGTGTTTTGTTTTTGAAATTTATTTTAATAATGGGATTTATCGGATTTTCACTGCTTCGTTTATGCCGCTGTACACGCGCTTGTTTCTCTTACGGAGACATATAAGCCCATGGGTTTTAAGATTCTTACTAATCCGGTATATTCTTAGGCATTGAATATGGCGTGTTGAGTCCATTTCGTTGAGCAAGGAGTAGGTCTTGACTATTACATATTTGGCTTATGGAATGGTATCTGTGCTAATTTTAATCTCTGGTTTTATGTAGCACCCCAACTCACCTTTCCCCTTAAGGAAGCATAAGTTGGTTTTCTTAATTTGAAACCCTCTTCTCTTTTGTAATTCAGTTCATGTGTAGCCATGTTAACATTCCATGTATTAGTGATATCTTATGTCTTTTTCTTTTTGAATTATGTGACTTCGAATGATCACACGTAACTCCTCTGGAGTTGTTATAACTGGCCGTATTTCATTGATTTCCAGGCTGAGTAATATTCCACTCTACATAATCACCACATCTCTGTCCGTTTTTTCTCTGCAGATACATTTAAGTTATATCCTAGTCGAGGATCTTTTAAACAGAGAGGTGGTAAACATTGGGGTGCCTGTGTCCTCTCGATTTTTGTTTTTCCCGAGATATACGTCCATGAGTGCAAGTGCCCTGTGCTCGGTAGCTCATTTTTTAGATGCTTTAGTAAACACAATAGACTTATCCAGAGTGACCGTTGGCAATATACATTTCCACTATAAGACTCACAGGGCTCCCTTTTCTCCTTGCCCTGTCCTGCATTTCTGGTGTTTACACTTTATGAGGACGGCTCTTCTGACTGATGCAAAGTGATATGTTTTGTAGTATTGATTTCCAGTGCCCACCTGTTTGGTTGGCTAAAAAAGTGTATGCCCTTTTCTTGAATATATACAGAAAAAGACGCATACACCCTTTTTGGCCAACTGCAATGTTGGCAATGTTCAGCCCCTTTTCTTGTGCTTAATGGCGAGTCCTTTCTACCTCTTCCAGTCCCTTTCCTGCCATTCTCCGTTGCTTACAAGTCCTTTTCTCTGACTTTCCTCAAGACATTTTTCAGTGATAGATATTTTCAATTCTGCAGTTTCGTGAATTTTAGTGCCCCTGAGTTCCATTTTCCAACTTGTGTTTATGGGAACTGGCCACAAAGCATCAGGATTCCTCAAGCCCTATTCTGTTTCCATGGGCAACCCTAGCCTTTGGTCAATTCGTCTTCCTGATTGGAAATTAGAGTGGCATGTGCCTGTCCGAACACCTAGGACTTGTCTCTCATTGTTCCTCCTCCTTCTGCTTCATCCTCTGGACAAATTCCAAACTGTATGCAACAGGATGTTGACAGTGCTGACATCTCCAAGTGGGGAGACTGTTAGTAAAGACGCTGGAGTGGTGAACCCTAGCACCAAGAGATGAGGAGATGAGATGCCTTTTCCAAACTTTTCCCGATCAGACGGTATACCATCTTCTGGGTGTGACAGGCATGTTTTAGGTGTAGGAAGGGTCCCATTCATGTGAGGAGAACACCAGGGGATTTTAAATATCAGTGTCTCTCCGCAACCCAAACTGGGGAATTTTTTAAGCTACGGCTACACATATGTTCATTAAGGGCCTTGGGAAGTAGGCAGAGTCCAAACTTTAGATGATTGAAGTCTTCAGGGTCAGAAGCACTCACCACTGTCTTCCCTTAGATTCCATTTTTACTGTCATTGATGGATGATGTCAATAAAAATATCTATTCTTTTTCAGATCATTTCCCCTTATAGGTTATTGCAAAATATTGAGTGTAGTTCCCTGTGCTATACAGTAGTTCCTTGCTGATGATTTCATACATAGCAGTGTGTATGTGTTAATCCCAAACTGTTAATTTATCCCTCCTCCTACCATTTCCCTTTGGTAATAATAAATTATAAGATTTTATGCTTCTCAGAAATGGGGGAGCTGAAAGAGAGGTATCATTTTCAATGCAAAAGCATTTAAAACAAGATTGAAGCTTTAACCAAGATTATTAGATGTACATCCTTGGAAAGAAATCACTTTGTTTCTCTAATATTGACCTGACAAAGAAGACAAACCTTTTCACTGAACTTGCTTATAAGAAAGTGATGGAAATATCAAATGGAAGTGTTAGAAACATCTTATTTTACCCGAGCCTTATACACTGTTCTATGTTAATTACAGTTTGGCTCACACATCTGTTCATTGAAGTTACAATGTTCTCAATTTCTGTTACTGATCCTCCAGAGTGGACGCCAACAAGTGTCCCCCTGCCCAGTGTCATTGGAGCCAATAGATCGAGACTGAGTTTGGTTCAAAAGCAAAGGAAACTTTATATTTTGATCAGAGAATGGAGAGGTGCTACCCTGTGGGCTGTGGGCTGGGCTGCTGTGTAGAGATCCTGTCAGAGTCACTGGGAGGGAGGGTGCTGAGCTCTCGAGGACCTGGTTGGCTGCAGCTCAGGCTCTATGTCACGGAGTCTGAACTGGGCCCCAGGAGCTGAAGTGTCATCGAGCCATTCTGCTCTAGGAAATCTGGTCTGAAGTGCCGGGTGTGGAACCTCTGTATGCGGGACACTAGGAGCACCTGAAATTAGACAAAGCACAAAGGATAAAAAAGGTTAGACTTTATTTTATTGCCCAGATTCTATTTTTATCTCCCAGGCATTTTTAAGGGGCTTTGCCTGGGACAAACTTCTCTTCTGCCTTTTGTCCCTTTCCTCATTCTTGGAGTGCTGCGGGTGCAGACCCTTCTTCTGTAACTGCTGAGTGCTGAGTTAGGAGGCTTCATACCCGTGGGCGAGGGTCAGAACTTCTCCCCAGCAGCCTCCAGGTGACGTTGATTGTCCCCAGGCCTCCTGCCTCCCTGCTCGTCCACCTGAGCACCAGTATTGGAAGTGTTATAGATTCTAATGACCTTTAAGGGTCCAGAAAGGAGATGTGCAGTGGCGCTGTGAGGTCCAGTTTCACTCCGCCCCACATTTGTTCGGCCACCTTAGGCTGACCGTTTCTGCCAACCTAGATGCTCTGACTGACCGTTTCTGCCAGCCTAGATGCTCTGACCAACAGTCTGCGCTTTCTTCCATTAGGCCCCTGAATTAACGTAAAAACAGCACCAGGTGTCAGGATCCTGCCCGCTCAGCTCCCAGACAGTCCAGGGTCAGTGGTGATGAAGGATCATGATGGTCACTGAGTCAAGAGCCTTTGGAAGTAAACAGGAGTCCAGCCGGTCTTATTGGCCACCATCATCAGGGTGTCTGTAGGCTTTTCTATGGTGACAGCATGATATACGGTTCCCCCGCCAAGATTATTAGCTCCCCTCTGGGTACAGTAAGTACTGCAAGCAGTAGTCTACTCTTTTGGGACACACTCTTGTTGTTTTATGAGAGAAACTCCAGGTCAAGTGATGGTCACACGGGTCGTCATGGTGCCCCGTTGCCCCCGGTTATCTCTCTGGAGGTTGGAGTTGGAGGGCCTCCTCAATCGAGGTCAGTGTGCCCACGGAGCAAACCCTGCAACTTCAGGGCATGGTTGGGGGTTAGGATCACCACGTGGGGTCCGTTTCCCTTAGAAGGGAGGTGGCCTTTTGGGCTGCTGATTTCCAGGTTTTCAGATACCACCAGTATCTTGGCCAGATGTGGCGGTGGGCCAAGCCCCTTGGTGACCATAGTTTATCCTACCTGGATGGCATTCTTGCATTGTTCCATTTCAAGTGGTCCCAGTTTTTGCACTAATACTCCAATGGCGATTCACCTTTCACCAGGAATGTAAAGGTCAAAGGGTTTAGCTAAATTAGGGAGTTCCAGGGCAAGGGTCTGAATTGACTGCTCTTTCCATTCTTGAAAGGCCACTTCTGGATTCTATTCAAAAGGATCATCATCTTTTCCTTTCAGTGTTTCATATAGAGGCCCAGCTAGTAGACTGTAGTTAGGGATCCAGAGGCAGGAAACCCTGGATTCCCCAGGAACCCCTAAGCTGTCTTCTACTTTCAGAAAGGGGTAAGGCTGTAAATTGTTTCTTCCCTTTCCTGGGATGGGCTTCTCCGACCTTCTGTGAGAATGAAGCCCAGGCAGGTCACCGTAGTCTGTGATACTTGAGCTTTTTCGTGGACAACTTCTATCCTTTATTGGCTTGGTAGTTCTGAGGCCTCCTTAGTAGGGCTGGCGATCAGAATGTCGTCTGAATATTGAAGGAGTGTTTCCTTTTCCAGAGGTAGAACTTTTAGGTCTTTAGCTGAGCTTTCCCCAAAGATGGTGTGGGAATTTTTGAACCCTTGGGGCAAGACAGCCTGGAAGTATTGTTTTAGTTGTATGTTGAGTCCTGTCACTCACAAGCCAAAATTTCTTGTGACTCTGGGACTAATGGAATACAAAAGAAGGCATCAGTGAAGACTAATACAGAATACCAAGTCCTGGTGGTTGGTAGAATGACCAGCAGGGTGTAGGATTTAGGAACTACTGGAGGTATATCCTCAGTGGCTTCACTGACTGTCCTGACATCCTTTACCAGGACTCCAGCAGCCCATGGGGCTCTCGAGGTCAGGCCAATCCCAGGATATGGAGCTCACCTGGGCAGGTACCCTACCCCCACCCCAGCCCACGGGGCTCTCGTGTTCAGGCCCCTCCCAGGATATGGGATTCCCTGGGCAGGTCCTCTGCAGTCCATGGGGCTCCCGTGGTCAGGCCCCTCCCAGGATACAGAGCTACCCTTGCAGGTACCTTGGCAGGGCTGGGCACACAGGAACCGTGCACATAGCCCTCATTGCAGAGCACTCCCAGCTCACCTGTCACTCAGATCTGACACAGAGCACCTCAGAGCAGGACTTGAACTAACAAACAGCAGCTCTGACAGGTCTGTGACCCTGGGCATCACTCTGTGCGGCCTCCTCCACCTGGTCTTCCAGAGACTTCCACTGCACCCGGGGCACCAGGCCTCTGTCTCCAACCACCACCCACCCCTCCTCTCCCTGACTCCTGGGTTCCTCTCATTAGGAGAGGGTTTTCTTGAAGTTGTCTCCCACTCATGGGCCAGATAATATAATTAGAAAACAAGCCAGAGCTGCAGCCCCTTGTCTATCCTGACTCTCAGGAGCCCACACCTGTTCCTTGGACCTGGCCAATTCAGCAAGTTCCATTTTCAGCAACTGTGAGCCCCTGAGGGGTGATTATTGGCTGGCTTGGGAAGCCTGACCGTGCCGGACAGCCCTCCCCAGGTGTGCCTGGGTTGAGATCAATATAAACACCGCTCCAGGCAGCAAGAGCCCCTGCAGCTGTGCCTGACGCCATTTTCTCTGCCCTGTCAGCAGTCTCGGGGCTGGGCTGGTGGGAGGGAGTGAGAGGCCACGGCTTTGTGGGTGTCCCAGTGTGAGTGGGGCTCTGCTGGACTTTCTGCAGCAGTTGCCAAGATGCTACCTGCTAAAGAAGAGGATGTGTCACCCACACATGCCGCTGGAATTTCTCCCTGGGCACAGGTGAGGAAGGAAGAAAGCAGTGGGGGCCGGGACAGCAGGGGTATCTCAGGCAGGGAAATGGAGAGCTTCCAGAAGAGCACCCAGGGCCAGGACCATCCTGGCTGGCCTGCAGGCACCAAGTCGGCTGGCATGCTGTCCCTCATGTGGCTCCATGGCCCTTCCTCTAGGTTTTCAAGTCCTTGTACATATTCAGGTGTTTAGCCTTGGAAGGGTGGGAACATTTCAGCAGCAGCTGGCCTGGGGCTCAGCCCACGTTTACTCACAGATACCTCGGCACGGTCCCCCGGCTTTGCAGTGAGGACGCTTGTTGCGAGGAGCATGCTGGCTGAGTGGGAGATGATTCCCCACCACTGACCAACTTCAGAATTGTTTGCAATTGGAGCAAGTGCCCTGAAACGGTTTTCCTCTGTGTAACTGGTGGGTTCTGTTCTTTTTTATCTTTTTTTCGTTTTTGGTTCAAGGTAGATTTTATTCCTCTTTTGTGTATTTACAGATATAAGCATGGAAATAATTTATTCATATAAATACATGTATGTGAAGGGAAGAATATTTTTTCTGTTTTACTTTTTTTAATTTTATTTTTTTATTTTGAATTTATTTTTATATTTTTATACAGCAGGTTGTTTTTGGTTATCTACTTTATACATATAAATGTATACATACCAATCCCAATATCTCAACTCCTCCCACCACCATCCCCAACAGCTTTCCCCCCTTGTTGTCCATACGTTTGTTGTATACATGTATTGCTCTATTTCTGCCTTGCAAAACGGTTCATCTGTACAATTTTTCTAGGTTCCACATATATGCATTAATATACAAGATTTGTTTTTCTCTTTCTGACTTACTTCACTCTGTATGACAGTCTCTAGATCCATCAACGTCTCTACAAATGTCCCAATTTCATTCCTTTTTATGGCTTAGTAATATTCCATTTTATATATGTACCACATCTTTATGCATTCGTCTGTCTGTGGGCATTTAGGTTGCTTCCATTTCCTGGATAGTGTAAATAGTGATGCAATGAACATTGTGGTGAATGTCTCTTTTTGATTTATGGTTTTGTCTGGGTATATGCCCAGTAGAGGGATTGCTGTATCATATGGTAATTCTATTCTTAGTTTTATAAGAAACTCCATAATGTTCTCCACAGTGACTGTATCAACTTACGTTCCCAACAATAGTGGAAGAGGATTCCTTATCTCCACACCGTTTCCAGCATTTGTTGTTTGTAGATTTTCTGATGATGCCCATTCTAATAGGTGTGAGGTGATACACCATGGATGAGTCTATTTCGTTGAGCAAAGAGTAGGTCTTGTTTATTACGTATTTGGCTTATGGAATGGTATGTGTGCTAATTTCAATCTGTTTTTATACAGCAGCCCAACTCAACTTTCCCCTTAAGCAAGCATAAGGTTTTTATCTAAATGTGAGACTCTGTTTGGTTTTGTAATTCAGTTTATGTGTAGCCAAGTTTACACTCCCTCTATTAGTGATATCTTATGATAATTATCTTTCTTTGTGTGACATATTTCTCTTAGAATCATCATAATTAAATCCACTCAATTTGCTGCTACAGGCCTGATGACATTGATTTCACTGCTGAGTGATATTCCGTTGTACGTAAGTAGCACAACTTCTTTATCCATTTTTTTCTTTCTGGGATATTTAATTTGTACTGGACACAAGGTTCTTGTAAACACAGCAGCCCTAAATTTTGTGTTGGCTGTGTCTTGTTGATTTTAATTTTCCTAAGCTATAGGGCCAAAAGTGGAAGTGCCCTAGGCTCTGTAGCTTTGTTTTTTAGATGTTTCAGGATACACCATGAACATCTCCGGAGTGTCTGTTGGCAATTTACATCCCGCCCATCAGCATAACACGGCTCCCTGTTCTCCATGGCCTGTCCTGTGTTTCTGGTTTTTACACTTTATTCAGATGGCCTTTTTGACGAATGGGAAATGTGACTTCATTGTAGTGTGGATTTCCATTCCTGGAGTGCTTGGTTGGCCAAAATGTTCATATGCGTTTTTTCCTGAATATATTCAGGAAAAATGTATACGCACTTTTTGTCCATGTGCATCACTGTCAAAGATCTGCCGCTTTTCATATGCTTTAAATGCAATTCCAATCTACCTCTTGAAATATGATTCCTGCAATTCTGCCTCGTTTTCAAGTCCTCTTTGCAGACTTACTTTGATATATTTTTGCCAATAGCTGTCATTTATCTCTGCAGGTTTGTGAATTACAGTGCCCCTGAGCTCCTTTCTTAACTCGCTTCCTTGTAAGCTGGCCACAAAACTGCAGGTTTGCTTCAGGCCATAATCAGGGTCCGGCACGGCACTCTGAGCCTTTGGTTAATTCCTCTTCCTGGTGGGAAATTAGAGTTAAATGTGCCCCTCCAGATACCTGCCTCACTCCCAGCCACATGGTGATGTATGTCCTCAGGTTTGAGGCCATATGTGATGGGTTCCTCATCTTTTGATGATGTGGCCCCACTGGTGTGTGGACACTCCTGCCTGGTTCCCATCCCCTTGGTGATGTGGGCCCTCTGGTGAGACTCTGATCCTGGTTGGGTTCCTCACACATCCGTGAGGTGAGCCCTCTTCTCTGAGGTCACTCCTGCCTGGCTGGCACAACCCGCCTTGTTGACTTCGGCACCCTGGTGGCAGTTGGAGCCTGCTGGGAGCCTCCTTCCCGCGGTGATGAGGCCCTCTGGCGTCAGACCCTAATGGCGGGGTTCCCACATTTTCTGATACGTGCTAAGTGGTACGAGGGCACTCCTGCCAGGTTCCCATCCTCATGAACGTGTGGGCCTTCTGTTCTGAGGTCCTAACGGCTGGGTTGCTCACACTTTCATGATGTGGGCCCTCTGCTGTGAGGTCAATCCTACCTGGCTGGCGCACGTCGCCTTGGCGACGTGGACCCTCTGGTGGCAGTTGGAGCGTGCTGGGGCTTCCTCCCCTCAGTGATGAGGGCCTTCTGGTGTCAGGCCCTAAGTGCTGGGCTCCACACATTTTCTGATGTGTGCCCAGTGGTGCGAGTCACTCCTGCCAGGTTCCCAACCCCATGGGCATGTGGGACTTCTGTTCTGTGGTCCCAACTGCTGGGTTGCTCACAGTTTCATGATGTGGGCCCTTTGCTGTGTGTTCACTCTGGCCTGTATCCCATAGTGTCAGTGCTCTGGGCCTCCAGCTTGGAGTTTCCAACTTCTCGATTCCTCACCTTTTTTATTCTATGGGCCCTCGGTTGTGCGTCTCCTCCTGCATGCCTCACTCCCAGCCCCTTCGTGATGTGTGTCCCCTTGTTTGAGGCCACATGTGCTGTGTTCCTCACCTTTCTATAATGTGGCCACACTGGTGTGAGGACACTCTTGCCTGGTTCCCATTCCCTTGGTGATGTTGGCCCCACTGCTGTTAGGACAGTCTTGCCTGGTTCCCATCACCTTGGTGATGTTGGCCCTCTGGTGAGAGTCTGATCCTGGTTAGGTTCCTCACCCTTCTGTGAGGTGGGCCCTCTGCTCTGAGGTCACTCCTGCCTGGCTGGCACACCCCGCCTTGGCAACGTCGGCCATATGGTGGCAGTTGGAGCCTGCTGGGAGCCTCCTCCCCTCGGTGATGAGGGCCCTCTGGCCTCAGGCCCTAACTGCTGGGTTCCCACATTTTCTGATTCGTGCTAAGTGGTGCAAGGACACTCCTGCCAGGTTCCCATCCCCATGGGGATGTGAGCCTTCTGCTCTGAGGTCCCAATGGCTGTGTTGCTCACAGTTTCATGATGAGGGCCCTCTGGTGTGAGTTCACTGCTGCCTAGATCCCATAGCCTCGCTGCTCCTGGCTGCCTGCCGGAGGTTCCAACTGTGGGATTCCTCACCTTTTTTATTCTATGGTCCCTCTGTTTTGAGGATCCTCTGGCCTGCCTCACTCCCAGCCCCTTGGTGATGTGTGTCCTCAGGTTTGAGGCCACGTGTGCTGGGTCCCTCAAATTATGGTGATGTAGCCCCACTGGTGTGAGGACACTCCTGCCTGGTTCCCATTCCCTTGGTGATGTTGGCCCTCTGGTGACAGTCTGATCCTTGTTGGGTTCCTCACACTTTTGTGAGGTGGGCTTTCTGCTCTGAGGTCACTCCTGCCTGGTTGGCACACCCCGCCTTGGTGACATCGGCCTTATGGTGGCAGTTGGAGCCTGCTGGGAGCCTCCTTCCCTCGGTGATGAGGGTCCTCTGGCCTCAGGTCCTAACTGCTGGGTTCCCACATTTTCTGATTCGTGGAAGTGGGCCGAGGACACTCCTGTCAGGTTCCCATCCCCATAGGGATGTGGGCCTTCTGCTCTGAGGTCCCATCCGCTGGGTTGCTCACAGTTTCATGATGTGGGACCTCTGCTGTGAGTTTGCTGTGGCCTGGATCCCATAGACTCTGTGCTCTGGGCGGCCTACTGGCCGGTTCCAACTGCTGGATTCCTCACAACTTTTATTCTGTGGGCTCTGTTTTGTGAGGATACTCCTGCTTGCCTCACTCCTAGCCCCTTGGAGATGTGGGTCCCCTGTTTTAGGCCACATGTTCTGGGTTCCTCACCTTTCTATAATGTGGCCACACTGGTGTGAGGACCCTCCTGCCTGGTTCCGATCCCCTTGGTGATGTGGGCCCTCTGGTGAGAGTCTTATCCTGGCTGGTTTCCTCACCCTTCTGTGAGCTAGGCCCTCTGCGGTGAGGTCACTCCTGCCTGGCTGGCACACATCACCTTGGTGACGTGGGCCCTCAGTTGGGAGTTGGTGTCTGCTGCGAGTCTCCGTCCCTCGGTAATGAGGGCCCTCTTGCATCAGACCCTAACTCCTGGGCTCCCAAAATTTGCAGATGTGCGACCTGTGGTGCGAGTACACTCCTGTCAGGTTCCCAACCCCATGGGAATTTGGGCCTTCTGCTCTGAGGTCCCAACGGCTGGGGTGCTCACAGTTTCATGATGAGGGCCCTCTGATGTGCGTTCATTCCGGCCTAGATCCCATAGGCTTGCTGCTCCTGGGCGCCTGCTGGGAGGTTCCAACTGCGGGATTCCTCACCTTTTTTATTCTATGGGCCCTCTGTTTTGAGGCTCCTCCTGCCTGCCTCAATCCCAGCCCCGTTGTGATGTGTGTCCTCTGGTGTGAGGCCACGTGTGCTGGGTCCCTCACCTTTCGATGATGTGGCCCCAATGGTGTGAGGACACTCGTGCCTGTTTCCCAGCCCCTTGGTGATGTGGCCCCTCTGGTGAGAGTCTGATCCTGGCTGGGTTCCTTACCGTTCTGTGAGGTGGGCCTTGTGCTCTGAGGTAACTCCTGCCTGGCTTGCTCCCATTGCCTTGGTGACGTCGGCCCTCTGGTGGCAGTTGGATCCTTTTGGAGACTCCTGTCCTCGGTGATGAGGTCCCTCTGGCGTCAGGCTCTAACTGCTGGGCTCCCCAGGTTTTCTGATGTGAGCCCAGTGATGCCAGGACACTCGTGAAATGTTCCCATCCCCATGGCGATATGGGCCTTCTGGTCTGAGGTTCCAACGACTGGGTTGCCCACAGTTTCCTGATGTTAGCTCTCTGGTGTTAGTTCACTCATTCCTAGATCCCATAGCCTCTGTACTCTGGGCCGCCTGCTGGGAAGTTCCAACTGCTGGGTTCCTCACCTTTTTTATTCTTTGGGCCCTGTGTTGGGAGGCTCCTCCTGCCTGTGTCACTCCCAGCCCCTTGGTGATGTAGGTCCTCTGGTTTGTGGCCACATGTGCCAGTTTCCTCATCTTTTAGTGATGTGGCCCCACTGGTGTGAGGACACTCGTGCCTGGTTCCCGTCCCCTTGGTGATATGGGCCCTCTGGTGAGAGTCTGATCCTGGTTGGGTTCCTCACACTTCTTTGAGGTGGGCCGTCTGCTGTGAGGTCACTCCTGCCTGGCTGGCACACCCCGCCTTGGCGACGTGGGCCCTCTTGTGGTAGCTGGAACATGCTGGGAGCCTCCTCCCCTCAGTGATGAGGGCCCTCTGGCGTCAGGCCCTAACTGCTGGGTACCCACATTTTCTGATACGTGCTAAGTGGTGCGAGGACACTCCTGCCATGCTCCCAACACCTTGGGGATGTGGACCTTCTGCTCTGAGGTCCAAATGGCTGGGTTGCTCGCATTTTCATGATGTGGACCCTCTGCTGTGAGTTTACTGCGGCCTGAATCGCATAGACTTGGTGCTCTTGGCCGCCTGCTGGGAGGTTCCCATTGCTGGATTCCTCAGCTTTTTTATTCTATGGGCCCTGTGTTGTGAGGCTACTCCTGCCTGCCTCATTCCGAGCCCCTTGGAGATGTGGGTCTTCTGGTTTAGGCCACATGTGCTGGGTTCCTCACCTTTCTATGATGTGGCCACACTGGTGTGAAGACTCTCCTGCCTGGTTCTGATCACCTTGGTGATGTGGGCCCTCTGGTGAGAGTCTTATCCTGGCTGTGTTCCTCACCCTTCTGTGAGGTAGGCCCTCTGCGGTGAGGTCACTCCTACCTGGCTGTCACACGTCACCTTGGCGACGTGGGACCTCAGTTGGGTGTTGGTGCCTGATTGGAGTCTCCTCCCCTTGGTAATGAGGGCCCTCTGGCGTCAGGCCCTAACTCCTGGGTTCCCTAAATTCTCTGATGTGTGCCCTGTGGTGCGAGTACACTTCTGACAGGTTCCCAACCCCATGGGAATGTGGGCCTTCTGCTCTGAGATCCCAACGCCTAGGTTGCTCACAGTTTCATGATGACGGCCCTCTGGTGTGAGATCACTCCGGCCTGGATCCCATAGTCTCGCTGCTCCTGGCCGCCTGCTGGGAGGTTCCAACTGCAGGATTCTTCACCTCTTTAATTCTATGGTCCCTCTGTTTTGAGGCTCCTCCTGCCTGCCTCAATCCCAGCTCCCTTGTGATGTGTGTCCTCTGGTTTGAGGCCACGTGTGCTGGGTCCCTCACTTTTCGGTGATGTGGCCCCACTAGTGTGAGGACACTCCTGCCTGGTTCCCATTCCCTTGGTGATGTGGGCCCTCTGGTGAGAATCTGATCCTCTTTGGTTCTTCACACTTCTGTGAGGTTGACCCTCTGCTCTGAGGTCACTCCTGCCTGGTTGTCGCACTCCGCATTGGCGACGTCGCCCCTCTGGTAGCAGTCGGAGCTGGCTGGGAGCCACCGCCCCTCGGTGATGAGGGCCCTCTGGCATCAGGCACTAATTGCTGGGCTCCCCACATTTTTTCATGTGTGCCCACTCTTGCGATGACACTCCTGCTTGTTTCCCTTCCCCATGGGGATGTGGGTCTTCTGCTCTGAGGTCACAACGGCTGGGTTGCTTACAGAATCACAATGAGGGCCCTCTGTTGTGAGTTCATGCCGGCCTGGATCTCATAGCCTCAGTGCTCTGGGCCGCCTGCTAGGAAGATCCAACTGCTGGTTTCCACACCTTTTGTATACAATGGGACATGTGTTGTGAGGTTAATCCTGCCTGCCTCACTCAGAAACCCATGGTGATGTGGGTCCTCTGGTTTGAGGCCACATTTGCTGGGTACCTCAACTTTTGATGATGTGGCCCCACGGGTGTGAGGACACTCCTGCCTGGTTCCCATCACCTTGGTGATGTGGGCCCTCTGGGGAGAGTCTGATCCTGGCTGGGTTCCCTACCATTCTGTGAGGTGAGCCCTCTGATGTCAGGTCACTCCTGCCTGGCTAGCTCACATCGCCTTGGCGACGTGGGCCCTCTGTTGGCCACTGGAGCATGCTGGGAGCCTCCTACTCCCGTGAATGATGGCCCTGGAAAAAATGCATATGCCCTTTTTGGCCAAGTGCTTCATTGACGAGGTTCTGCCACTTCTCTTATGCTTTCAGAGCAATTCACGTCTACCTCCTGAAATCGGATTCCAGCAATTCTGCCCCACTTTCAAGTCCTCTTCGCAACCTTAATTCAATATATTTTTGTACGATTTCTGTCATTTATAAGTCTGCAGGTATGTGAATGACAGTGCCCCTGAGCTCCTTTCCTCAACTCGCTTTCTTGTGAGCTGGCCACAAAACCGCAGGATTGCTTCAGGCCCTAATCTTGTTCCAGCACGGCATGCTGAGCCTTTGGTTAATTCCTTTTCCTGTTGGGAAATGAGTGTTAAAATTGCCCGTGCATACTGGGCATATACCCTGAGAAAACCAAAATTCAAAAAGAGTCATGTACCAAAATGTTCATTGCAGCTCTATTTACAATAGCCCGGAGATGGAAAGAACCTAAGCGCCCATCATCGGACGAATGGATAAAGAAGATGTGGCACATATACACAATGGAATATTACTCAGCCTTAAAAAGAAATGAAACTGAGTTATTTGTAATGAGATGGATAGACCTAGAGTCTGTCATACAGAGTGAAGTAAGTCAGAAAGAAAAAGACAAATAGCGTATGCTAACACATATATATGGAATTTAAAGGAAAAAAATGTCATGAAGAACCTAGGGATAAGACAGGAATAGAGGCGCAGACCTACTGGAGAACGGAATTGAGGATATGGGGAGGGGGAATGGTGAGTTCTGACAGGGCGAGAGAGAGTCATGGACATATACACACTAACAAACGTAGTAAGGTAGATAGCAAGGGGGAAGCAGCCGCAAGGCACAGGGATATTAGCTCGGGGCGTTGGGACAGCCTGGAGGGGTGGAAGGGGGAGAGAGGGAGGGAGGGAGACACAAGAGGGAAGACACAGGGAGCATATGTATATGTATGGCTGATTCACTTTGTTATAAAGCAAAAACTAACACACCATTGTAAAGCAATTATACCCCAATAAAGATGTTAAAAAAAATATTTGCCCGTGCACACACCTACAGATAGTCTCCCATTGGTTCTCCGTATTCCTGTTCATCTTGCGCAGAAATTGCAAACAGTGCCAAACAGGAGGTTAAAGACACTGACTCTCCAAATGGGGAGAGTGTAAGAAAAGGGTCTGGAATGGTGAACCTGAGTACCAGGGGACGAAAACAGACATGCATGTAAAAAGGTTTCCCAGTCACACGGTGGAGCATACTCTGGGTTTCCCATGCATGTTTTAGCTGGAGGAAGAATCCCTTGAACCTGGAGAGTTGGGAACCATGGAATGGGTACCAGGCAGTATGACATCAAAGGGTCTGCATTTGCTCACTGAACCTCACCAATGCTATCAGCCCAAAGGGTCCAGCCTTATCTCTCACCCAGCTCTGGGTGTAGATGTGGTAAACCAGGTTGCATCACATGCCATGTGTGAGTTATTTAAGAATTGCTCTCTATTTCACTGTCATTGTGTTTTGTTTTTGAAATTTTTTTTTGACACTGGGATTTATCGGATTTTCACTGCTGCGTTAATGCGGCTGTACACACTCTTGATTCTCTTACGGAGACATAAATATCCACGGGTTTTAAGATTGTTCCTAGTCAGGTATATTCCTAGGCGTTGAATATGTGGTGTTGAGTCCATTTCGTTGAGCAAGGAGTAGGTCTTGTCTATTACATATTTGGCTTATGGAACGGTATCTGTGCTAATTTCAGTCTCTGGTTTTATGCAGCACTCCAACGCACCTTTCTCCATAAGAAAGCACAAGTTGGTTTTGTAAATTTGAGACTGTTCTGTTTTGTAATTCAGTTCATGTGTAGTCAAGTTTACATACTGTGTATTAGTGATATTTTGTGATGTTTCTTTTTATGTGTGACTTATTTCACGTAGAATCACCATACCTTAATCCACTCACTATGCCGCTACGGGCCTGATGACACAGATTTCATTGCTGAGTGATATTCCATTGTACGTACGTACCACAACTTCTTTATCCATTGTTTGCTCTCTGAGATATTTACCTTGTACTGTAAACGAGGTTCTTGTGAACAGAGAGGTCCCAAACTTTGAGGTGGCTGGGTGTTTTTGATTTTAATTTCCCTAAGCTGTAG
The DNA here is from genome assembly GCF_963924675.1 of Phocoena phocoena. Taxonomy (NCBI): domain Eukaryota; kingdom Metazoa; phylum Chordata; class Mammalia; order Artiodactyla; family Phocoenidae; genus Phocoena; species Phocoena phocoena. Next base: position 38,137 of record NW_027077625.1, on the reverse strand, counting down.
GACCATAAGTGGAAGTGCCATAGGCTGTGTTGCTTTGTTTCTTACGTGTTACAGGAAACACATAACACTTCTCCAGAATGGCTGTCGGCAATTTACATCATATGCATCAGCATAATAAGGATCCCTGTTTTCCATTGCCTGTCCTCCGTTTCTGGATTTTACAATTTTTTTAAATGGCCCTTTTGCCCTGGGGGGCACTGAGACTTCATTGTAGTGCAGGTTTATTTACAAGCTTGCTTGGTTGGCCAAAAAGTGCGTATGCGTTTTTTCCTGAATATATTTAGGGAAAAAAGCATCTGCACTTTTTGGACAAGTGCATCATTATCGACGTTCTGCCTCTTTTCCTATTCTTTAAGTGCAATTCCAGTTTAACCCTTCAATCATTTTCCTGAATTTCTGCCCCGCTTTCAAGTCCCCATTGCAGGCTTACTTCAATATATTTTTTGAGGATAGCTGTCATTTATAACTCTGCAGGTTTGTGAATTACAGTGCCCCTGAGCTCCTTTCTTCAACTTGCTTTCTTGTGAGCTGGGCACAAAACCGCAGGATTGCTTCAGGCACTAATCTCTTTCCAGCAGGGCACGCTGAGCCTTTGGTTAATTCCTCTTCCTGGTGGGAAATGAGCATTACATTTGCCCGTGCAGACAACTACAGCTAGTCTCTCATTGGTTCTCCCTATTCCTGTTCATCTTGCACAGAAATTGCAAGCTGTGCCAAAGAGGAGGTTAAAGGCACTGACTCTCCAAGCGGGGAGAGTGTTAGTAAAGCATCTGGAATGGTGAACCCGAGGACCAGGATACGAAAACTGAGATGCATTTTAAATCGTTTCCCATTCACACGGTGGACGATACTCTGGGTTTCCCATGCATGTTTTAGCTGGAGGAAGAATCCCTTGAACCTGGAGAGTTGGGACCCATGGAATGGGTACCATGCAGTATGACTTCAAAGGGTCTGCATTTGCTCACCGAAATTCACCAATGCTATCAGCCTGAAGAGTCCACCCTTATGTCTCAACCAGATCAGGGTGTAGATGTGTTAAATCCCGGTTGCATCACATGCCCTGAGTGAATTATTTAAGAATTGCTCTCTATTTCACTGTCTTTTTTTTTGTTTTTGAAATTTATTTTGATAATGGGATTTATCGGATTTTCACTGCTGCGTTTATGCCGCTGTAAACACGCTTGATTCTCTTATGGAGACATATATATCCATGGGTTTTAAGATTCTTCCTAGTCAGGTATATTCGTAGGCGTTGAATATGTGGTGTTGAGTCCATTTCGTTGAGCAAGGTGTAGGTCTTGTCTATTACATATTGGGCTTATGGAATGTTATCTGTGCTAATTTCAGTCTCTGGTTTTATGCAGCACCCTAAGGCACCTTTCCCCATAAGCAAGCACTAGTTGGTTTTCTAAATTTGAGACCCTGTTCTGTTTTGTAATTCAGTTCATGTGTAGTCAAGTTTACATTCCGTGTATTAGTGATATCTTATGATGTTTCTTTTTCTGTGTGACGTAGTTCACGTAGAATCACCGTACCTGCATCCACTCACTATGCCGCTACGGGCCTGATGACACAGATTTCATTGCTGAGAGATATTGCATTGCACGTACGTGCCACAACTTCTTTATCCATTTTTTGCTTTCTGGGATATTTACCTGGTACTGTAGACGAGCTTCTTGGGAACACAGCCGTCCCAAACTTTGGGGTGGCTCTCTGTTTTTGATTTTAATTTCCCTAAGCAATAGGACCATAAGTTCAATTGCCATAGGCTGTGTTGCTTTATTTCTTACGTGTTTCAGGAAACACCATACACTTCTCCAGGGTGGCTGTTCACAATTTACATCCTGCCAATCAGCATAACAAGGCTCCCTGTTCTCTATATCCTGTCCTACCTTTCTGGATTTTACACTTTTTTCAGATGGCTCTTTTGCCCGGGGGGCAGTGAGACTTCATTGTAGTGCAGATTTCCTTTATAGGCTTGCTTGTTTGGCCAAAAAGGGCGTATACGTTTTTTCCTGAATATATTCAGGAAAAAACGCATACGCCCTTTTTGGCCAAGTGCATCATTGTCAACGTTCTGCCTCTTTTCCTATGCTTTCAGGGCAATTCCAGTCTACCCCCTGCAATCGTTTTCCTGAAATTCTGCCCCGCTTTCAAGTCCCCTTCGCAGGCTTACTTCAATATATTTTGGGAGGATAGCTGTCATTTATAACGCTGCAGGTTTGTGAATTACAGTGCCCCGGAGCTCCTTTCTTCAACTCGCTTTCTTGTGAGCTGGGCACAAAACCGCAGGATTGCTTCAGGCCCTAATCTGTTTCCAGCAGGGCACACTGAGCCTTTGTTTAATTCCTCTTCCTGGTGGGAAATGAGCGTTACATTTGCCCGTGCAGACACCTACAGCTAGTCTCTCATTGGTTCTCCCTATTCCTGTACATCTTGCACAGAAATTGCAAGCTGTGCCAAACAGGAGGTTAAAGGCACTGACTCTCCAAGCGGGGAGAGTGTTAGTAAAGCATCTGGAATGGTGAAACCGAGGACCAGGATACGAAAACGGAGATGCATTTTAAATCGTTTCCCAATCACACGGTGGACGATACTCTGGGTTTCCCATGCATGTTTAGCTGGAGGAAGAATCCCTTGAACCTGGAGAGTTGGGACCCATGGAATGGGTACCATGCAGTATGACTTCAAAGGTTCTGCATTTGCTCAACGAAACTCACCAATGCTATTAGCCTGAAGTGTCCAGCCTTATGTCTCAACCAGCTCTGGGTGTAGATGTGGTCAATCCCGGTTGCATCACATGCCCTGAGTGAATTATTTAAGATTTGCTCTCTATTTCACTGTCTTTGTGTTTTGTTTTCGAAATTTATTTTGATAATGTGATTTATCGGATTTTCACTGCTGCGTTTCGGCCGCTGTACACACGCTTGATTCTCTTACGGAGACATATATATCCATGGGTTTTAAGATTCTTCCTAGTCAGGTATATTCCTAGGCGTTGAATATGTGGTGTTGGGTCCATTTCGTTGAGCAAGGAGTAGGTCTTGTCTATTACATATTTGGCTTATGGAAAGTTATCTGTGCTAATTTCAGTCTCTGGTTTTATGCAGCACCCCAAGGCACCTTTCCCCATAAGCAAGCACTAGTTGGTTTTCTAAATTTGAGACCCTGTTCTGTTTTGTAATTCAGTTCATGTGTAGTCAAGTTTACATTCCGTGTATTAGTGATATCTTATGATGTTTCTTTTTCTGTGTGACGTAGTTCACGTAGAATCACCGTACCTGCATCCACTCACTATGCCGCAACGGGCCTGATGACACAGATTTCATTGCTGAGTGATATTGCATTGTACGTACGTGCCACAACTTCTTTATCCATTTTTTGCTTTCTGGGATATTTACCTGATACTGTAGACGAGCTTCTTGTGAACACAGCCATCCCAAATATTGGGGTGGCTGTCTGTTTTTGATTTTAATTTCCGTAAGCTATAGGACCATAAGTGGAAGTGCCATAGGCTGTGTTGCTTTGTTTCTTACGTGTTTCAGGAAACACCATATCTTCTCCAGGGTGGCGGCTGGCAATTTACATCCTGCCAATCAGCATAACAAGGCTCCCTGTTCTCCATATCCTGTCCTACCTTTCTGGATTTTACACTTTTTTCAGATGGCCCTTTTGCCCGGGGGGCAGTGAGACTTCATTGTAGTGCAGATATCCTTTACAGGCTTGCTTGGTTGGCCAAAAAGGGCGTATGCGTTTTTTCCTGAATATATTCAGGAAAAAACGCATACGCCCTTTTTGGCCAAGTGCATCATTGTCGACGTTCTGCCTCTTTTCCTATGCTTTCAGGGCAATTCCAGTCTACCCCCTGCAATGGTTTTCCTGAAACTCTGCCCCGCTTTCAAGTCCCCTTCGCAGGCTTACTTCAATATATTTTTGGAGGATAGCTGTCATTTATAACTCTGCAGGTTTGTGAATTACAGTGCCCCTGAGCTCCTTTCTTCAACTCCCTTTCTTGTGAGCTGGGCACAAAACCGCAGGATTGCTTCAGGCCCTAATCTGTTTCCGGCAGGGCACGCTGAGCCTTTGGTTAATTCCTCTTCCTGGTGGGAAATGAGCATTACATTTGCCCGTGCAGACACCTATAGCTAGTCGCTCATTGGTTCTCCCTATTCCTGTTCATCTTGCACAGAAATTGCAAGCTGTGCCAAAGAGGAGGTTAAAGGCACTGACTCTCCAAGCGGGGAGAGTGTTAGTAAAGCATCTGGAATGGTGAACCCGAGGACCAGGATACGAAAACTGAGATGCATTTTAAATCGTATCCCAATCACACGGTGGACGATACTCTGGGTTTCCCATGCATGTTTTAGCTGAAGAAAGAATCCTTTGAACCTGGAGAGTTGGGACCCTTGGAATGGGTACCATGCAGTATGACTTCAAAGGATCTGCATTTGTTCACCGAAACTCACCAATGCTATCAGCCTGAAGTGTCCAGCCTTATGTCTCAACCAGCTCTGGGTGTAGATGTGGTAAATCCAGGTTGCATCACATGCCCTGAGTGAATTATTTAAGAATTGCTACCTATTTCACTGTCATTGTGTTTTGTTTTTGAAATTTATTTTAATAATGGGATTTATCGGATTTTCACTGCTTCGTTTATGCCGCTGTACACGCGCTTGTTTCTCTTACGGAGACATATAAGCCCATGGGTTTTAAGATTCTTACTAATCCGGTATATTCTTAGGCATTGAATATGGCGTGTTGAGTCCATTTCGTTGAGCAAGGAGTAGGTCTTGACTATTACATATTTGGCTTATGGAATGGTATCTGTGCTAATTTTAATCTCTGGTTTTATGTAGCACCCCAACTCACCTTTCCCCTTAAGGAAGCATAAGTTGGTTTTCTTAATTTGAAACCCTCTTCTCTTTTGTAATTCAGTTCATGTGTAGCCATGTTAACATTCCATGTATTAGTGATATCTTATGTCTTTTTCTTTTTGAATTATGTGACTTCGAATGATCACACGTAACTCCTCTGGAGTTGTTATAACTGGCCGTATTTCATTGATTTCCAGGCTGAGTAATATTCCACTCTACATAATCACCACATCTCTGTCCGTTTTTTCTCTGCAGATACATTTAAGTTATATCCTAGTCGAGGATCTTTTAAACAGAGAGGTGGTAAACATTGGGGTGCCTGTGTCCTCTCGATTTTTGTTTTTCCCGAGATATACGTCCATGAGTGCAAGTGCCCTGTGCTCGGTAGCTCATTTTTTAGATGCTTTAGTAAACACAATAGACTTATCCAGAGTGACCGTTGGCAATATACATTTCCACTATAAGACTCACAGGGCTCCCTTTTCTCCTTGCCCTGTCCTGCATTTCTGGTGTTTACACTTTATGAGGACGGCTCTTCTGACTGATGCAAAGTGATATGTTTTGTAGTATTGATTTCCAGTGCCCACCTGTTTGGTTGGCTAAAAAAGTGTATGCCCTTTTCTTGAATATATACAGAAAAAGACGCATACACCCTTTTTGGCCAACTGCAATGTTGGCAATGTTCAGCCCCTTTTCTTGTGCTTAATGGCGAGTTCTTTCTACCTCTTCCAGTCCCTTTCCTGCCATTCTCCGTTGCTTACAAGTCCTTTTCTCTGACTTTCCTCAAGACATTTTTCAGTGATAGATATTTTCAATTCTGCAGTTTCGTGAATTTTAGTGCCCCTGAGTTCCATTTTCCAACTTGTGTTTATGGGAACTGGCCACAAAGCATCAGGATTCCTCAAGCCCTATTCTGTTTCCATGGGCAACCCTAGCCTTTGGTCAATTCGTCTTCCTGATTGGAAATTAGAGTGGCATGTGCCTGTCCGAACACCTAGGACTTGTCTCTCATTGTTCCTCCTCCTTCTGCTTCATCCTCTGGACAAAGTCCAAACTGTATGCAACAGGATGTTGACAGTGCTGACATCTCCAAGTGGGGAGACTGTTAGTAAAGACGCTGGAGTGGTGAACCCTAGCACCAAGAGATGAGGAGATGAGATGCCTTTTCCAAACTTTTCCCGATCAGACGGTATACCATCTTCTGGGTGTGACAGGCATGTTTTAGGTGTAGGAAGGGTCCCATTCATGTGAGGAGAACACCAGGGGATTTTAAATATCAGTGTCTCTCCGCAACCCAAACTGGGGAATTTTTTAAGCTACGGCTACACATATGTTCATTAAGGGCCTTGGGAAGTAGGCAGAGTCCAAACTTTAGATGATTGAAGTCTTCAGGGTCAGAAGCACTCACCACTGTCTTCCCTTAGATTCCATTTTTACTGTCATTGATGGATGATGTCAATAAAAATATCTATTCTTTTTCAGATCATTTCCCCTTATAGGTTATTGCAAAATATTGAGTGTAGTTCCCTGTGCTATACAGTAGTTCCTTGCTGATGATTTCATACATAGCAGTGTGTATGTGTTAATCCCAAACTGTTAATTTATCCCTCCTCCTACCATTTCCCTTTGGTAATAATAAATTATAAGATTTTATGCTTCTCAGAAATGGGGGAGCTGAAAGAGAGGTATCATTTTCAATGCAAAAGCATTTAAAACAAGATTGAAGCTTTAACCAAGATTATTAGATGTACATCCTTGGAAAGAAATCACTTTGTTTCTCTAATATTGACCTGACAAAGAAGACAAACCTTTTCACTGAACTTGCTTATAAGAAAGTGATGGAAATATCAAATGGAAGTGTTAGAAACATCTTATTTTACCCGAGCCTTATACACTGTTCTATGTTAATTACAGTTTGGCTCACACATCTGTTCATTGAAGTTACAATGTTCTCAATTTCTGTTACTGATCCTCCAGAGTGGACGCCAACAAGTGTCCCCCTGCCCAGTGTCATTGGAGCCAATAGATCGAGACTGAGTTTGGTTCAAAAGCAAAGGAAACTTTATATTTTGATCAGAGAATGGAGAGGTGCTACCCTGTGGGCTGTGGGCTGGGCTGCTGTGTAGAGATCCTGTCAGAGTCACTGGGAGGGAGGGTGCTGAGCTCTCGAGGACCTGGTTGGCTGCAGCTCAGGCTCTATGTCACGGAGTCTGAACTGGGCCCCAGGAGCTGAAGTGTCATCGAGCCATTCTGCTCTAGGAAATCTGGTCTGAAGTGCCGGGTGTGGAACCTCTGTATGCGGGACACTAGGAGCACCTGAAATTAGACAAAGCACAAAGGATAAAAAAGGTTAGACTTTATTTTATTGCCCAGATTCTATTTTTATCTCCCAGGCATTTTTAAGGGGCTTTGCCTGGGACAAACTTCTCTTCTGCCTTTTGTCCCTTTCCTCATTCTTGGAGTGCTGCGGGTGCAGACCCTTCTTCTGTAACTGCTGAGTGCTGAGTTAGGAGGCTTCATACCCGTGGGCGAGGGTCAGAACTTCTCCCCAGCAGCCTCCAGGTGACGTTGATTGTCCCCAGGCCTCCTGCCTCCCTGCTCGTCCACCTGAGCACCAGTATTGGAAGTGTTATAGATTCTAATGACCTTTAAGGGTCCAGAAAGGAGATGTGCAGTGGCGCTGTGAGGTCCAGTTTCACTCCGCCCCACATTTGTTCGGCCACCTTAGGCTGACCGTTTCTGCCAACCTAGATGCTCTGACTGACCGTTTCTGCCAGCCTAGATGCTCTGACCAACAGTCTGCGCTTTCTTCCATTAGGCCCCTGAATTAACGTAAAAACAGCACCAGGTGTCAGGATCCTGCCCGCTCAGCTCCCAGACAGTCCAGGGTCAGTGGTGATGAAGGATCATGATGGTCACTGAGTCAAGAGCCTTTGGAAGTAAACAGGAGTCCAGCCGGTCTTATTGGCCACCATCATCAGGGTGTCTGTAGGCTTTTCTATGGTGACAGCATGATATACGGTTCCCCCGCCAAGATTATTAGCTCCCCTCTGGGTACAGTAAGTACTGCAAGCAGTAGTCTACTCTTTTGGGACACACTCTTGTTGTTTTATGAGAGAAACTCCAGGTCAAGTGATGGTCACACGGGTCGTCATGGTGCCCCGTTGCCCCCGGTTATCTCTCTGGAGGTTGGAGTTGGAGGGTCTCCTCAATCGAGGTCAGTGTGCCCACGGAGCAAACCCTGCAACTTCAGGGCATGGTTGGGGGTTAGGATCACCACGTGGGGTCCGTTTCCCTTAGAAGGGAGGTGGCCTTTTGGGCTGCTGATTTCCAGGTTTTCAGATACCACCAGTATCTTGGCCAGATGTGGCGGTGGGCCAAGCCCCTTGGTGACCATAGTTTATCCTACCTGGATGGCATTCTTGCATTGTTCCATTTCAAGTGGTCCCAGTTTTTGCACTAATACTCCAATGGCGATTCACCTTTCACCAGGAATGTAAAGGTCAAAGGGTTTAGCTAAATTAGGGAGTTCCAGGGCAAGGGTCTGAATTGACTGCTCTTTCCATTCTTGAAAGGCCACTTCTGGATTCTATTCAAAAGGATCATCATCTTTTCCTTTCAGTGTTTCATATAGAGGCCCAGCTAGTAGACTGTAGTTAGGGATCCAGAGGCAGGAAACCCTGGATTCCCCAGGAACCCCTAAGCTGTCTTCTACTTTCAGAAAGGGGTAAGGCTGTAAATTGTTTCTTCCCTTTCCTGGGATGGGCTTCTCCGACCTTCTGTGAGAATGAAGCCCAGGCAGGTCACCGTAGTCTGTGATACTTGAGCTTTTTCGTGGACAACTTCTATCCTTTATTGGCTTGGTAGTTCTGAGGCCTCCTTAGTAGGGCTGGCGATCAGAATGTCGTCTGAATATTGAAGGAGTGTTTCCTTTTCCAGAGGTAGAACTTTTAGGTCTTTAGCTGAGCTTTCCCCAAAGATGGTGTGGGAATTTTTGAACCCTTGGGGCAAGACAGCCTGGAAGTATTGTTTTAGTTGTATGTTGAGTCCTGTCACTCACAAGCCAAAATTTCTTGTGACTCTGGGACTAATGGAATACAAAAGAAGGCATCAGTGAAGACTAATACAGAATACCAAGTCCTGGTGGTTGGTAGAATGACCAGCAGGGTGTAGGATTTAGGAACTACTGGAGGTATATCCTCAGTGGCTTCACTGACTGTCCTGACATCCTTTACCAGGACTCCAGCAGCCCATGGGGCTCTCGAGGTCAGGCCAATCCCAGGATATGGAGCTCACCTGGGCAGGTACCCTACCCCCACCCCAGCCCACGGGGCTCTCGTGTTCAGGCCCCTCCCAGGATATGGGATTCCCTGGGCAGGTCCTCTGCAGTCCATGGGGCTCCCGTGGTCAGGCCCCTCCCAGGATACAGAGCTACCCTTGCAGGTACCTTGGCAGGGCTGGGCACACAGGAACCGTGCACATAGCCCTCATTGCAGAGCACTCCCAGCTCACCTGTCACTCAGATCTGACACAGAGCACCTCAGAGCAGGACTTGAACTAACAAACAGCAGCTCTGACAGGTCTGTGACCCTGGGCATCACTCTGTGCGGCCTCCTCCACCTGGTCTTCCAGAGACTTCCACTGCACCCGGGGCACCAGGCCTCTGTCTCCAACCACCACCCACCCCTCCTCTCCCTGACTCCTGGGTTCCTCTCATTAGGAGAGGGTTTTCTTGAAGTTGTCTCCCACTCATGGGCCAGATAATATAATTAGAAAACAAGCCAGAGCTGCAGCCCCTTGTCTATCCTGACTCTCAGGAGCCCACACCTGTTCCTTGGACCTGGCCAATTCAGCAAGTTCCATTTTCAGCAACTGTGAGCCCCTGAGGGGTGATTATTGGCTGGCTTGGGAAGCCTGACCGTGCCGGACAGCCCTCCCCAGGTGTGCCTGGGTTGAGATCAATATAAACACCGCTCCAGGCAGCAAGAGCCCCTGCAGCTGTGCCTGACGCCATTTTCTCTGCCCTGTCAGCAGTCTCGGGGCTGGGCTGGTGGGAGGGAGTGAGAGGCCACGGCTTTGTGGGTGTCCCAGTGTGAGTGGGGCTCTGCTGGACTTTCTGCAGCAGTTGCCAAGATGCTACCTGCTAAAGAAGAGGATGTGTCACCCACACATGCCGCTGGAATTTCTCCCTGGGCACAGGTGAGGAAGGAAGAAAGCAGTGGGGGCCGGGACAGCAGGGGTATCTCAGGCAGGGAAATGGAGAGCTTCCAGAAGAGCACCCAGGGCCAGGACCATCCTGGCTGGCCTGCAGGCACCAAGTCGGCTGGCATGCTGTCCCTCATGTGGCTCCATGGCCCTTCCTCTAGGTTTTCAAGTCCTTGTACATATTCAGGTGTTTAGCCTTGGAAGGGTGGGAACATTTCAGCAGCAGCTGGCCTGGGGCTCAGCCCACGTTTACTCACAGATACCTCGGCACGGTCCCCCGGCTTTGCAGTGAGGACGCTTGTTGCGAGGAGCATGCTGGCTGAGTGGGAGATGATTCCCCACCACTGACCAACTTCAGAATTGTTTGCAATTGGAGCAAGTGCCCTGAAACGGTTTTCCTCTGTGTAACTGGTGGGTTCTGTTCTTTTTTATCTTTTTTTCGTTTTTGGTTCAAGGTAGATTTTATTCCTCTTTTGTGTATTTACAGATATAAGCATGGAAATAATTTATTCATATAAATACATGTATGTGAAGGGAAGAATATTTTTTCTGTTTTACTTTTTTTAATTTTATTTTTTTATTTTGAATTTAATTTTATATTTTTATACAGCAGGTTGTTTTTGGTTATCTACTTTATACATATAAATGTATACATACCAATCCCAATATCTCAACTCCTCCCACCACCATCCCCAACAGCTTTCCCCCCTTGTTGTCCATACGTTTGTTGTATACATGTATTGCTCTATTTCTGCCTTGCAAAACGGTTCATCTGTACAATTTTTCTAGGTTCCACATATATGCATTAATATACAAGATTTGTTTTTCTCTTTCTGACTTACTTCACTCTGTATGACAGTCTCTAGATCCATCAACGTCTCTACAAATGTCCCAATTTCATTCCTTTTTATGGCTTAGTAATATTCCATTTTATATATGTACCACATCTTTATGCATTCGTCTGTCTGTGGGCATTTAGGTTGCTTCCATTTCCTGGATAGTGTAAATAGTGATGCAATGAACATTGTGGTGAATGTCTCTTTTTGATTTATGGTTTTGTCTGGGTATATGCCCAGTAGAGGGATTGCTGTATCATATGGTAATTCTATTCTTAGTTTTATAAGAAACTCCATAATGTTCTCCACAGTGACTGTATCAACTTACGTTCCCAACAATAGTGGAAGAGGATTCCTTATCTCCACACCGTTTCCAGCATTTGTTGTTTGTAGATTTTCTGATGATGCCCATTCTAATAGGTGTGAGGTGATACACCATGGATGAGTCTATTTCGTTGAGCAAAGAGTAGGTCTTGTTTATTACGTATTTGGCTTATGGAATGGTATGTGTGCTAATTTCAATCTGTTTTTATACAGCAGCCCAACTCAACTTTCCCCTTAAGCAAGCATAAGGTTTTTATCTAAATGTGAGACTCTGTTTGGTTTTGTAATTCAGTTTATGTGTAGCCAAGTTTACACTCCCTCTATTAGTGATATCTTATGATAATTATCTTTCTTTGTGTGACATATTTCTCTTAGAATCATCATAATTAAATCCACTCAATTTGCTGCTACAGGCCTGATGACATTGATTTCACTGCTGAGTGATATTCCGTTGTACGTAAGTAGCACAACTTCTTTATCCATTTTTTTCTTTCTGGGATATTTAATTTGTACTGGACACAAGGTTCTTGTAAACACAGCAGCCCTAAATTTTGTGTTGGCTGTGTCTTGTTGATTTTAATTTTCCTAAGCTATAGGGCCAAAAGTGGAAGTGCCCTAGGCTCTGTAGCTTTGTTTTTTAGATGTTTCAGGATACACCATGAACATCTCCGGAGTGTCTGTTGGCAATTTACATCCCGCCCATCAGCATAACACGGCTCCCTGTTCTCCATGGCCTGTCCTGTGTTTCTGGTTTTTACACTTTATTCAGATGGCCTTTTTGACGAATGGGAAATGTGACTTCATTGTAGTGTGGATTTCCATTCCTGGAGTGCTTGGTTGGCCAAAATGTTCATATGCGTTTTTTCCTGAATATATTCAGGAAAAATGTATACGCACTTTTTGTCCATGTGCATCACTGTCAAAGATCTGCCGCTTTTCATATGCTTTAAATGCAATTCCAATCTACCTCTTGAAATATGATTCCTGCAATTCTGCCTCGTTTTCAAGTCCTCTTTGCAGACTTACTTTGATATATTTTTGCCAATAGCTGTCATTTATCTCTGCAGGTTTGTGAATTACAGTGCCCCTGAGCTCCTTTCTTAACTCGCTTCCTTGTAAGCTGGCCACAAAACTGCAGGTTTGCTTCAGGCCATAATCAGGGTCCGGCACGGCACTCTGAGCCTTTGGTTAATTCCTCTTCCTGGTGGGAAATTAGAGTTAAATGTGCCCCTCCAGATACCTGCCTCACTCCCAGCCACATGGTGATGTATGTCCTCAGGTTTGAGGCCATATGTGATGGGTTCCTCATCTTTTGATGATGTGGCCCCACTGGTGTGTGGACACTCCTGCCTGGTTCCCATCCCCTTGGTGATGTGGGCCCTCTGGTGAGACTCTGATCCTGGTTGGGTTCCTCACACATCCGTGAGGTGAGCCCTCTTCTCTGAGGTCACTCCTGCCTGGCTGGCACAACCCGCCTTGTTGACTTCGGCACCCTGGTGGCAGTTGGAGCCTGCTGGGAGCCTCCTTCCCGCGGTGATGAGGCCCTCTGGCGTCAGACCCTAATGGCGGGGTTCCCACATTTTCTGATACGTGCTAAGTGGTACGAGGGCACTCCTGCCAGGTTCCCATCCTCATGAACGTGTGGGCCTTCTGTTCTGAGGTCCTAACGGCTGGGTTGCTCACACTTTCATGATGTGGGCCCTCTGCTGTGAGGTCAATCCTACCTGGCTGGCGCACGTCGCCTTGGCGACGTGGACCCTCTGGTGGCAGTTGGAGCGTGCTGGGGCTTCCTCCCCTCAGTGATGAGGGCCTTCTGGTGTCAGGCCCTAAGTGCTGGGCTCCACACATTTTCTGATGTGTGCCCAGTGGTGCGAGTCACTCCTGCCAGGTTCCCAACCCCATGGGCATGTGGGACTTCTGTTCTGTGGTCCCAACTGCTGGGTTGCTCACAGTTTCATGATGTGGGCCCTTTGCTGTGTGTTCACCCTGGCCTGTATCCCATAGTGTCAGTGCTCTGGGCCTCCAGCTTGGAGTTTCCAACTTCTCGATTCCTCACCTTTTTTATTCTATGGGCCCTCGGTTGTGCGTCTCCTCCTGCATGCCTCACTCCCAGCCCCTTCGTGATGTGTGTCCCCTTGTTTGAGGCCACATGTGCTGTGTTCCTCACCTTTCTATAATGTGGCCACACTGGTGTGAGGACACTCTTGCCTGGTTCCCATTCCCTTGGTGATGTTGGCCCCACTGCTGTTAGGACAGTCTTGCCTGGTTCCCATCACCTTGGTGATGTTGGCCCTCTGGTGAGAGTCTGATCCTGGTTAGGTTCCTCACCCTTCTGTGAGGTGGGCCCTCTGCTCTGAGGTCACTCCTGCCTGGCTGGCACACCCCGCCTTGGCAACGTCGGCCATATGGTGGCAGTTGGAGCCTGCTGGGAGCCTCCTCCCCTCAGTGATGAGGGCCCTCTGGCCTCAGGCCCTAACTGCTGGGTTCCCACATTTTCTGATTCGTGCTAAGTGGTGCAAGGACACTCCTGCCAGGTTCCCATCCCCATGGGGATGTGAGCCTTCTGCTCTGAGGTCCCAACGGCTGTGTTGCTCAAAGTTTCATGATGAGGGTCCTCTGGTGTGAGTTCACTCCTGCCTAGATCCCATAGCCTCGCTGCTCCTGGCTGCCTGCCGGAGGTTCCAACTGTGGGATTCCTCACCTTTTTTATTCTATGGTCCCTCTGTTTTGAGGATCCTCTGGCCTGCCTCACTCCCAGCCCCTTGGTGATGTGTGTCCTCAGGTTTGAGGCCAAGTGTGCTGGGTCCCTCAAATTATGGTGATGTAGCCCCACTGGTGTGAGGACACTCCTGCCTAGTTCCCATTCCCTTGGTGATGTTGGCCCTCTGGTGACAGTCTGATCCTTGTTGGGTTCCTCACACTTCTGTGAGGTGGGCTTTCTGCTCTGAGGTCACTCCTGCCTGGTTGGCACACCCCGCCTTGGTGACATCGGCCTTATGGTGGCAGTTGGAGCCTGCTGGGAGCCTCCTTCCCTCGGTGATGAGGGTCCTCTGGCCTCAGGTCCTAACTGCTGGGTTCCCACATTTTCTGATTCGTGGAAGTGGGCCGAGGACACTCCTGTCAGGTTCCCATCCCCATAGGGATGTGGGCCTTCTGCTCTGAGGTCCCATCCGCTGGGTTGCTCACAGTTTCATGATGTGGGACCTCTGCTGTGAGTTTGCTGTGGCCTGGATCCCATAGACTCTGTGCTCTGGGCGGCCTACTGGCCGGTTCCAACTGCTGGATTCCTCACAACTTTTATTCTGTGGGCTCTGTTTTGTGAGGATACTCCTGCTTGCCTCACTCCTAGCCCCTTGGAGATGTGGGTCCCCTGTTTTAGGCCACATGTTCTGGGTTCCTCACCTTTCTATAATGTGGCCACACTGGTGTGAGGACCCTCCTGCCTGGTTCCGATCCCCTTGGTGATGTGGGCCCTCTGGTGAGAGTCTTATCCTGGCTGGTTTCCTCACCCTTCTGTGAGCTAGGCCCTCTGCGGTGAGGTCACTCCTGCCTGGCTGGCACACATCACCTTGGTGACGTGGGCCCTCAGTTGGGAGTTGGTGTCTGCTGCGAGTCTCCGTCCCTCGGTAATGAGGGCCCTCTTGCATCAGACCCTAACTCCTGGGCTCCCAAAATTTGCAGATGTGCGACCTGTGGTGCGAGTACACTCCTGTCAGGTTCCCAACCCCATGGGAATTTGGGCCTTCTGCTCTGAGGTCCCAACGGCTGGGGTGCTCACAGTTTCATGATGAGGGCCCTCTGATGTGCGTTCATTCCGGCCTAGATCCCATAGGCTTGCTGCTCCTGGGCGCCTGCTGGGAGGTTCCAACTGCGGGATTCCTCACCTTTTTTATTCTATGGGCCCTCTGTTTTGAGGCTCCTCCTGCCTGCCTCAATCCCAGCCCCGTTGTGATGTGTGTCCTCTGGTGTGAGGCCACGTGTGCTGGGTCCCTCACCTTTCGATGATGTGGCCCCAATGGTGTGAGGACACTCGTGCCTGTTTCCCAGCCCCTTGGTGATGTGGCCCCTCTGGTGAGAGTCTGATCCTGGCTGGGTTCCTTACCGTTCTGTGAGGTGGGCCTTGTGCTCTGAGGTAACTCCTGCCTGGCTTGCTCCCATTGCCTTGGTGACGTCGGCCCTCTGGTGGCAGTTGGATCCTTTTGGAGACTCCTGTCCTCGGTGATGAGGTCCCTCTGGCGTCAGGCTCTAACTGCTGGGCTCCCCAGGTTTTCTGATGTGAGCCCAGTGATGCCAGGACACTCGTGAAATGTTCCCATCCCCATGGCGATATGGGCCTTCTGGTCTGAGGTTCCAACGACTGGGTTGCCCACAGTTTCCTGATGTTAGCTCTCTGGTGTTAGTTCACTCATTCCTAGATCCCATAGCCTCTGTACTCTGGGCCGCCTGCTGGGAAGTTCCAACTGCTGGGTTCCTCACCTTTTTTATTCTTTGGGCCCTGTGTTGGGAGGCTCCTCCTGCCTGTGTCACTCCCAGCCCCTTGGTGATGTAGGTCCTCTGGTTTGTGGCCACATGTGCCAGTTTCCTCATCTTTTAGTGATGTGGCCCCACTGGTGTGAGGACACTCGTGCCTGGTTCCCGTCCCCTTGGTGATATGGGCCCTCTGGTGAGAGTCTGATCCTGGTTGGGTTCCTCACACTTCTTTGAGGTGGGCCGTCTGCTGTGAGGTCACTCCTGCCTGGCTGGCACACCCCGCCTTGGCGACGTGGGCCCTCTTGTGGTAGCTGGAACATGCTGGGAGCCTCCTCCCCTCAGTGATGAGGGCCCTCTGGCGTCAGGCCCTAACTGCTGGGTACCCACATTTTCTGATACGTGCTAAGTGGTGCGAGGACACTCCTGCCATGCTCCCAACACCTTGGGGATGTGGACCTTCTGCTCTGAGGTCCAAATGGCTGGGTTGCTCGCATTTTCATGATGTGGACCCTCTGCTGTGAGTTTACTGCGGCCTGAATCGCATAGACTTGGTGCTCTTGGCCGCCTGCTGGGAGGTTCCCATTGCTGGATTCCTCAGCTTTTTTATTCTATGGGCCCTGTGTTGTGAGGCTACTCCTGCCTGCCTCATTCCAAGCCCCTTGGAGATGTGGGTCTTCTGGTTTAGGCCACATGTGCTGGGTTCCTCACCTTTCTATGATGTGGCCACACTGGTGTGAAGACTCTCCTGCCTGGTTCTGATCACCTTGGTGATGTGGGCCCTCTGGTGAGAGTCTTATCCTGGCTGTGTTCCTCACCCTTCTGTGAGGTAGGCCCTCTGCGGTGAGGTCACTCCTACCTGGCTGTCACACGTCACCTTGGCGACGTGGGACCTCAGTTGGGTGTTGGTGCCTGATTGGAGTCTCCTCCCCTTGGTAATGAGGGCCCTCTGGCGTCAGGCCCTAACTCCTGGGTTCCCTAAATTCTCTGATGTGTGCCCTGTGGTGCGAGTACACTTCTGACAGGTTCCCAACCCCATGGGAATGTGGGCCTTCTGCTCTGAGATCCCAACGCCTAGGTTGCTCACAGTTTCATGATGACGGCCCTCTGGTGTGAGATCACTCCGGCCTGGATCCCATAGTCTCGCTGCTCCTGGCCGCCTGCTGGGAGGTTCCAACTGCAGGATTCTTCACCTCTTTAATTCTATGGTCCCTCTGTTTTGAGGCTCCTCCTGCCTGCCTCAATCCCAGCTCCCTTGTGATGTGTGTCCTCTGGTTTGAGGCCACGTGTGCTGGGTCCCTCACTTTTCGGTGATGTGGCCCCACTAGTGTGAGGACACTCCTGCCTGGTTCCCATTCCCTTGGTGATGTGGGCCCTCTGGTGAGAATCTGATCCTCTTTGGTTCTTCACACTTCTGTGAGGTTGACCCTCTGCTCTGAGGTCACTCCTGCCTGGTTGTCGCACTCCGCATTGGCGACGTCGCCCCTCTGGTAGCAGTCGGAGCTGGCTGGGAGCCACCGCCCCTCGGTGATGAGGGCCCTCTGGCATCAGGCACTAATTGCTGGGCTCCCCACATTTTTTCATGTGTGCCCACTCTTGCGATGACACTCCTGCTTGTTTCCCTTCCCCATGGGGATGTGGGTCTTCTGCTCTGAGGTCACAACGGCTGGGTTGCTTACAGAATCACAATGAGGGCCCTCTGTTGTGAGTTCATGCCGGCCTGGATCTCATAGCCTCAGTGCTCTGGGCCGCCTGCTAGGAAGATCCAACTGCTGGTTTCCACACCTTTTGTATACAATGGGACATGTGTTGTGAGGTTAATCCTGCCTGCCTCACTCCGAAACCCATGGTGATGTGGGTCCTCTGGTTTGAGGCCACATGTGCTGGGTACCTCAACTTTTGATGATGTGGCCCCACGGGTGTGAGGACACTCCTGCCTGGTTCCCATCACCTTGGTGATGTGGGCCCTCTGGGGAGAGTCTGATCCTGGCTGGGTTCCCTACCATTCTGTGAGGTGAGCCCTCTGATGTCAGGTCACTCCTGCCTGGCTAGCTCACATCGCCTTGGCGACGTGGGCCCTCTGTTGGCCACTGGAGCATGCTGGGAGCCTCCTACTCCCGTGAATGATGGCCCTGGAAAAAATGCATATGCCCTTTTTGGCCAAGTGCTTCATTGACGAGGTTCTGCCACTTCTCTTATGCTTTCAGAGCAATTCACGTCTACCTCCTGAAATCGGATTCCAGCAATTCTGCCCCACTTTCAAGTCCTCTTCGCAACCTTAATTCAATATATTTTTGTACGATTTCTGTCATTTATAAGTCTGCAGGTATGTGAATGACAGTGCCCCTGAGCTCCTTTCCTCAACTCGCTTTCTTGTGAGCTGGCCACAAAACCGCAGGATTGCTTCAGGCCCTAATCTTGTTCCAGCACGGCATGCTGAGCCTTTGGTTAATTCCTTTTCCTGTTGGGAAATGAGTGTTAAAATTGCCCGTGCATACTGGGCATATACCCTGAGAAAACCAAAATTCAAAAAGAGTCATGTACCAAAATGTTCATTGCAGCTCTATTTACAATAGCCCGGAGATGGAAAGAACCTAAGCGCCCATCATCGGACGAATGGATAAAGAAGATGTGGCACATATACACAATGGAATATTACTCAGCCTTAAAAAGAAATGAAACTGAGTTATTTGTAATGAGATGGATAGACCTAGAGTCTGTCATACAGAGTGAAGTAAGTCAGAAAGAAAAAGACAAATAGCGTATGCTAACACATATATATGGAATTTAAAGGAAAAAAATGTCATGAAGAACCTAGGGATAAGACAGGAATAGAGGCGCAGACCTACTGGAGAACGGAATTGAGGATATGGGGAGGGGGAATGGTGAGTTCTGACAGGGCGAGAGAGAGTCATGGACATATACACACTAACAAATGTAGTAAGGTAGATAGCAAGGGGGAAGCAGCCGCAAGGCACAGGGATATTAGCTCGGGGCGTTGGGACAGCCTGGAGGGGTGGAAGGGGGAGAGAGGGAGGGAGGGAGACACAAGAGGGAAGACACAGGGAGCATATGTATATGTATGGCTGATTCACTTTGTTATAAAGCAAAAACTAACACACCATTGTAAAGCAATTATACCCCAATAAAGATGTTAAAAAAAATATTTGCCCGTGCACACACCTACAGATAGTCTCCCATTGGTTCTCCGTATTCCTGTTCATCTTGCGCAGAAATTGCAAACAGTGCCAAACAGGAGGTTAAAGACACTGACTCTCCAAATGGGGAGAGTGTAAGAAAAGGGTCTGGAATGGTGAACCTGAGTACCAGGGGACGAAAACAGACATGCATGTAAAAAGGTTTCCCAGTCACACGGTGGAGCATACTCTGGGTTTCCCATGCATGTTTTAGCTGGAGGAAGAATCCCTTGAACCTGGAGAGTTGGGAACCATGGAATGGGTACCAGGCAGTATGACATCAAAGGGTCTGCATTTGCTCACTGAACCTCACCAATGCTATCAGCCCAAAGGGTCCAGCCTTATCTCTCACCCAGCTCTGGGTGTAGATGTGGTAAACCAGGTTGCATCACATGCCATGTGTGAGTTATTTAAGAATTGCTCTCTATTTCACTGTCATTGTGTTTTGTTTTTGAAATTTTTTTTTGACACTGGGATTTATCGGATTTTCACTGCTGCGTTAATGCGGCTGTACACACTCTTGATTCTCTTACGGAGACATAAATATCCACGGGTTTTAAGATTGTTCCTAGTCAGGTATATTCCTAGGCGTTGAATATGTGGTGTTGAGTCCATTTCGTTGAGCAAGGAGTAGGTCTTGTCTATTACATATTTGGCTTATGGAACGGTATCTGTGCTAATTTCAGTCTCTGGTTTTATGCAGCACTCCAACGCACCTTTCTCCATAAGAAAGCACAAGTTGGTTTTCTAAATTTGAGACTGTTCTGTTTTGTAATTCAGTTCATGTGTAGTCAAGTTTACATACTGTGTATTAGTGATATTTTGTGATGTTTCTTTTTATGTGTGACTTATTTCACGTAGAATCACCATACCTTAATCCACTCACTATGCCGCTACGGGCCTGATGACACAGATTTCATTGCTGAGTGATATTCCATTGTACGTACGTACCACAACTTCTTTATCCATTGTTTGCTCTCTGAGATATTTACCTTGTACTGTAAACGAGGTTCTTGTGAACAGAGAGGTCCCAAACTTTGAGGTGGCTGGGTGTTTTTGATTTTAATTTCCCTAAGCTGTAGGACCATAAGTGGAAGTGCCATAGGCTGTGTTGCTTTGTTTCTTACGTGTTACAGGAAACACATAACACTTCTCCAGAATGGCTGTCGGCAATTTACATCATATGCATCAGCATAATAAGGATCCCTGTTTTCCATTGCCTGTCCTCCGTTTCTGGATTTTACAATTTTTTTAAATGGCCCTTTTGCCCTGGGGGGCACTGAGACTTCATTGTAGTGCAGGTTTATTTACAAGCTTGCTTGGTTGGCCAAAAAGTGCGTATGCGTTTTTTCCTGAATATATTTAGGGAAAAAAGCATCCGCACTTTTTGGACAAGTGCATCATTATCGACGTTCTGCCTCTTTTCCTATTCTTTAAGTGCAATTCCAGTTTAACCCTTCAATCATTTTCCTGAATTTCTGCCCCGCTTTCAAGTCCCCATTGCAGGCTTACTTCAATATATTTTTTGAGGATAGCTGTCATTTATAACTCTGCAGGTTTGTGAATTACAGTGCCCCTGAGCTCCTTTCTTCAACTTGCTTTCTTGTGAGCTGGGCACAAAACCGCAGGATTGCTTCAGGCACTAATCTCTTTCCAGCAGGGCACGCTGAGCCTTTGGTTAATTCCTCTTCCTGGTGGGAAATGAGCATTACATTTGCCCGTGCAGACAACTACAGCTAGTCTCTCATTGGTTCTCCCTATTCCTGTTCATCTTGCACAGAAATTGCAAGCTGTGCCAAAGAGGAGGTTAAAGGCACTGACTCTCCAAGCGGGGAGAGTGTTAGTAAAGCATCTGGAATGGTGAACCCGAGGACCAGGATACGAAAACTGAGATGCATTTTAAATCGTTTCCCAATCACACGGTGGACGATACTCTGGGTTTCCCATGCACGTTTTAGCTGGAGGAAGAATCCCTTGAACCTGGAGAGTTGGGACCCATGGAATGGGTACCATGCAGTATGACTTCAAAGGGTCTGCATTTGCTCACCGAAACTCACCAATGCTATCAGCCTGAAGTGTCCAGCCTTATGTCTCAACCAGCTGTGGGTGTAGATGTGGTCAATCCCGGTTGCATCACAGGCCCTGAGTGAATTGTTTAAGAATTGCTCTCTATTTCACTGTCTTTGTGTTTTGTTTTTGAAATTTATTTTGATTATAGGATTTATCGGATTTTCCCTGCTGCGTTTATGCCGCTGTACACACGCTTGATTCTCTTACGGAGACATATAAATCCATGGGTTTTAAGATTCTTCCTAGTCAGGTATATTCCTAGGCGTTGAATATGTGGTGTTGAGTCCATTTCGTTGAGCAAGGAGTAGGTCTTGTCTATTACATATTTGGCTTATGGAAAGTTATCTGTGCTAATTTCAGTCTCTGGTTTTATGCAGCATCCCAACGCACATTTCCCCATAAGCAAGCACTAGTTGGTTTTCAAAATTTGAGACCCTGTTCTGTTTTGTAATTCAGTTCATGTGTAGTTAAATTTACATTCCGTGTATTAGTGATATCTTATGATGTTTCTTTTTCTGTGTGATGTAGTTCACGTAGAATCACCGTACCTGCATCCACTCACTATGCCGCTACGGGCCTGATGACACAGATTTCATTGCTGAGTGATATTGCATTGCACGTACGTGCCACAACTTCTTTATCCATTTTTTGCTTTCTGGGATATTTACCTGGTACTGTAGACGAGCTTCTGGGGAACACAGCCGTCCCAAATTTTGGGGTGGATCTCTGTTTTTGATTTTAATTTCCCTAAGCAAGAGGACCATAAGTGCAATTGCCATAGGCTGTGTTCCTTTATTTCTTACGTGTTTCAGTAAACACCATACACTTCTCCAGGGTGGCTGTTGGCAATTTACATCCTCGCAATCAGCATAACAAGGCTCCCTGTTCTCCATATCCTGTCCTACCTTTCTGGATTTTACACTTTTTTCAGATGGCCCTTTTGCCAGTTGGGCAGTGAGACTTCATTGTAGTGCACATGTCCTTTACAGTCTTGCTTGGTTGGCCAAAAAGTGCATATGCGTTTTTTCCTGAATATATTCAGGAAAAAACGCATACGCCCTTTTTGGCCAAGTGCATCATTGTCGACGTTGTGCCTCTTTTCCTATGCTTTCAGGGCAATTCCAGTCTACCACCTGCAATCGTTTTCCTGAAATTCTGCCCCGCTTTCAAGTCCCCTTCACAGGCTTACTTCAATATACTTTCGGAAGATAGCTGTCATTTATAACTCTGCAGGTTTGTGAATTACAGTGCCCCTGAGCTCCTTTCTTCAACTCGCTTTCTTGTGAGCTGGGCACAAAACCGCAGGATTGTTTCAGGCACTAATCTGTTTCCAGCAGGGCACACTGAGCCTTTGTTTAATTCCTCTTCCTGGTGGGCAATGAGCGTTACATTTGCCCGTGCAGACACCTACAGCTAGTCTCTCATTGGTTCTCCCTATTCCTGTTCATCTTGCACAGAAATTGCAAGCTGTGCCAAACAGGAGGTTAAAGGCACTGACTCTCCAAGCGGGGAGAGTGTTAGTAAAGCGTCTGAATGGTGAACCCGAGGACCAGAATACGAAAATTGAGATGCATTTTAAATCATTTCCCAATCACAAGGTGGACGATACTCTGGGTTTCCCATGCATGTTTTAGCTGGAGGAAGAATCCCTTGAACCTGGAGTGTTGGGACACAAGGAATGGGTACCATGCATTATGACTTCAAAGGGTCTGCATTTACTCACCGAAACTCACCAATGCTATCAGCCTGAAGTGTCCAGCCTTATGTCTCAACCAGCTCTGGGTGTAGATGTGGCCAATCCCGGTTGCATCACATGCCCTGAGTGAATTATTTAAGAATTGCTCTCTATTTCACTGTCTTTGTGTTTTGTTTTTGAAATTTATTTTGATAATGGGATTTATCGGATTTTCACTGCTGCGTTTCGGCCGCTGTACACAAGCTTGATTCTCTTATGGAGAAATATATATCCATGGGTTTTAAGATTCTTCCTAGTCAGGTATATTCGTAGGCGTTGAACATAGGGTGTTGGGTCCATTTCTTTGAGCAAGGAGTAGGTCTTGTCTATTACATATTTGGCTTATGGAAAGTTATCTGTGCTAATTTCAGTCTCTGGTTTTATACAGCACCCCAACGAACCTTTCCCCATAAGCAAGCACTGGTTGGTTTTCTAAATTTGAGACCCTGTTCTGTTTCGTAATTCAGTTCATGTGTAGTCAAGTTTACATTCCGTGTATTAGTGATATCTTATGATGTTTCTATTTCTGTGTGATGTAGCTCACGTAGAATCACCGTACCTGTATCCACTCACTATGCCGCTACAGGCCTGATGACACAGATTTAATTGCTGAGTGATATTCCATTGTACGTACATGCCACAACTTCTTTATCTATTTTTTGCTTTCTGGGATATTTACCTGGTACTGTAGACGAGCTTCTTGTGAATACTGCCGTCCCAAATATTGGGGTGGCTGTCTGTTTTTGATTTCCGTAAGCTATAGGACCATAAGTGGAAGTGCCATAGGCTGTGTTGCTTTGTTTCTTACGTGTTTCAGGAAACACCATACACTTCTCCAGGGTGTCTGCTGGCAATTTACATCCTGCCAATCAGCATAACAAGGCTCCCTATTCTCCATATCCTGTCCTAGCTTTCTGGATTTTATACTTTTTCCAGATGGCCCTTTTGCCCGGGGAGCAGTGAGACTTGATTGTAGTGCAGATTTCCTTCACAGGCTTGCTTGGTTAGCCAAAAAGTGCGTATGCGTTTTTTCCTGATTATATTCAGGAAAAAATGCATACGCCCTTTTTGGCCAAGTGCATCATTGTCGACATTCTGCCTCTTTTCCTCTGCTTTCAGGGCAATTCCAGTCTACCCCCTGCAATCGTTTTCCTGAAATTCTGCCCCGCTTTCAAGTCCCCTTCGCAGGCTTACTTCAATATATTTTTGGAGGATAGCTGTCATTTATAACTCTGCATGTTTGTGAATTACAGTGCCCCTGAGCTCCTTTCTTCAACTCGCTTTCTTGTGAGCTGGGCACAAAACCGCAAGATTGCTTCAGTCCCTAATCTGTTTTCAGCAGGGCACGTTGAGCCTTTGTTTAATTCCTCTTCCTGGTGGGCTATGAGCGTTACTTTTGCCCGTGCAGACACCTACAGCTAGTCTCTCATTGGTTCTCCCTATTCCTGTTCATCTTGCACAGAAATTGCAAGCTGTGCCAAACAGGAGGTTAAAGGCACTGACTCTCCAAGCGGGGAGAGTGTTAGTAAAGCATCTGGAATGGTGAACCCGAGGATCAGGATACGAAAACGGAGATGCATTTTAAATCTTTTCCCAATCACACGGTGTACGATACTCTGGGTTTCCCTTGCATGTTTTAGCTGGAGGAAGAATGCCTTGAACCTGGAGAGTTGGGACCCATGGAATGGGTACCATGCAGTATGACTTCAAAGGGTCTGCATTTGCTCACCGAAACTCACCAATGCTATCAGCCTGAAGTGTCCAGCCTTATGTGTCAACCAGCTCTGGGTGTAGATGTGGTAAATCCCGATTGCATCACATGCCCTGAGTGAATTATTTAAGAATTGCTCTCTATTTCACTGTCTTTGTGTTTTGTTTTCGAAATTTATTTTGATATTGGGATTTATCGGATTTTCACTGCTGCGTTTCGGCCGCTGTACACACGCTTGATTCTCTTACGGAGACATATATATCCATGGGTTTTAAGATTCTTCCTAGTCAGGTATATTCCTAGGCGTTGAATATGTGGTGTTGGGTCCATTTCGTTGAGCAAGGAGTAGGTCTTGTCTATTACATATTTGGCTTATGGAAAGTTATCTGTGCTAATTTCAGTCTCTGGTTTTATGCAGCACCCCAAGGCACCTTTTCCCATAAGCAAGCACTAGTTGGTTTTCTAAATTTGAGACCCTGTTCTGCTTTGTAATTCACTTCATGTGTAGTCAAGTTTACATTCCGTGTATTAGTGATATCTTATGATGTTTCTTTTTCTGTGTGACGTAGTTCACGTAGAATCACCGTACCTGCATCCACTCACTATGCCGCTACGGGCCTGATGACACAGATTTCATTGCTGAGTGATATTGCATTGTACGTACGTGCCACAACTACTTTATCCATTTTTTGCTTTCTGGGATAGTTACCTGATACTGTAGACGATCTTCTTCTGAACACAGCCGTCCCAAATATTGGGGTGGCTATCTGTTCTTGATTTTAATTTCCGTAAGATATAGGACCATAAGTGGAAGTGCCATAGGCTGTGTTTCTTTCTTTCTTACGTGTTTCAGGAAACACCATACACTTCTCCAGGGTGGCTGCTGGCAATTTACATCCTGCCAATCAGCATAACAAGGCTCCCTGTTCTCCATATCCTGTCCTACCTTTCTGGATTTTACACTTTTTTCAGATGCCCCTTTTGCCCGGGTGTCAGTGAGACTTCATTGTAGTGCAGATTTCCTTTACAGGCTTGCTTGTTTGGCCAAAAAGGAAGTATGCGTTTTTTCCTGAATATATTCAGGAAAAAACGCATACGCCCTTTTTGGCCAAGTGCATCATTGTCGACGTGGTTCCTCTTTTCCTATGCTTTCAGGGCAATTCCAGTCTACCCCCTGCAATCGTTTTCCTGAAATTCTGCCCCGCTTTCAAGTCCCCTTCGCAGGCTTACTTCAATATATTTTTGGAGGATAGCTGTCATTTATAACTCTGCAAGTTTGTGAATTACAGTGCCCCTGAGATCCTTTCTTCAACTCGCTTTCTTGTGAGCTGGGCACAAAACCGCAGGATTGCTTCAGACCCTAATCTCTTTCCAGCAGGGCACGCTGAGCCTTTGTTTAATTCCTCTTCCTGGTGGGAAATGAGCGTTACATTTGCCCGTGCAGACACCTACAGGTAGTCTCTCATTGGTTCTCCCTATTCCTGTTCATCTTGCACAGAAATTGCAAGCTGTTCCAAAGAGGACGTTAAAGGCACTGACTCTCCAAGCAGGGACAGTTTTAGTAAAGCATCTCGAATGGTGAACCCGAGGACCAGGATACGAAAACTGAGATGCATTTTAAATCGTTTCCCAATCACACGGTGGACGATACTCTGGGTTTCCCATGCATGTTTTAGCTGGAGGAAGAATCCCTTGAACCTGGAGAGTTGGGACCCATGGAATGGGTACCATGCAGTACGACTTCAAAGTGTCTGCATTTGCTCACCGAAACTCACCAATGCTATCAGCCTGAAGTGTCCAGCCTTATGTCTCAACCAGCTCTGGGTGTAGATGTGGTCAATCCCGGTTGCATCACATGCCCTGAGTGAATTATTTAAGAATTGCTCTCTATTTCACTGTCATTGTGTTTTGTTTTCAAAATTTATTTTGATAATGGGATTTACCGGATTTTCACTGCTGCGTTTCGGCCGCTGTACACACGCTTGATTCTCTTACGGAGACATATATATCCATGGGTTTTAAGATTCTTCCTAGTCAGGTATATTCCTAGGCGTTGAATATGTGGTGTTGGGTCCATTTGGTTGAGCAAGGAGTAGGTCTTGTCTATTACATATTTGGCTTATGGAAAGTTATCTGTGCTAATTTCAGTCTCTGGTTTTATGCAGCACCCCAAGGCACCTTTCCCCATAAGCAAGCACTAGTTGATTTTCTAAATTTGAGACCCTGTTCTGTTTTGTAATTCAGTTCATGTGTAGTCAAGTTTAAATTCCGTGTATTAGTGATATCTTATGATGTTTCTTTTTCTGTGTGACGTAGTTCACGTAGGATCAACGTACCTGAATCCACCCCCTATGCCGCTACGGGCCTGATGACACAGATTTCATTGCTGAGTGATATTGCATTGTACGTACGTGCCACAAATTCTTTATCCATTTTTTGCTTTCTGGGATATTTACCTGATACTGTAGAGGAGCTTCTTGTGAACACAGCCGTCCCAAATATTGGGGTGGCTGTCTGTTTTTGATTTTAATTTCCGTAAGCTATAGGACCATAAGTGGAAGTGCCATAGGCTGTGTTTCTTTGTTTCTTACGTGTTTCAGGAAACACCATACACTTCTCCAGGGTGGCTGCTGGCAATTTACATCCTGCCAATCAGCATAACAAGGCTCCCTGTTCTCCATATCCTGTCCTACCTTTCTGGATTTTACACTATTTTCAGATGGCCGTTTTGCCCGGGGGGCAGTGAGACTTCATTGTAGTATAGATTTCCTTTACAGGCTTGCTTGGTTGGCCAAAAAGGGCATATGCGTTTTTTCCTGAATAAATTCAGGAAAAAACGCATACGCGCTTTTTGGCCAAGTGCATCATTGTCGACGTTCTGCCTCTTTTCCTATGCTTTCAGGGCAATTCCAGTCTACCCCCTGCAATAGTTTTCCTGAAATTCTGCCCCGCTTTCAACTCCCCTTCGCAGGCTTACTTCAATATATTGTTGGAGGATAGCTGTCATTTATAACTCTGCAGGTTTGTGAATTACAGTGCCCCTGAGCTCCTTTCTTCAACTCGCTTTCTTGTGAGCTGAGCCCAAAACCGCAGGATTGCTTCAGGCCCTAATCTGTTTCCGGCAGGGCACGCTGAGCCTTTGGTTAATTCCTCTTCCTGGTTGGAAATGAGCGTTACATTTGCCCGTGCAGACACCTACATCTAGTCTCTCATTGCTTCTCCTATTCCTGTTCATCTTGCACAGAAATTGCAAGCTGTGCCAAATACGAGGTTAAAGGCACTGACTCTCCAAGGGGGGAGATTGTTAGTAAAGCATCTGGAATGGTGAACCCGAGGACCAGGATACGAAAACTGAGATGCATTTTAAATCGTTTCCCAATCACACGGTGAACCATACTGTGGGATTCCCATGCATGTTTTAGCTGGAGGAAGAATCCCTTGAAACTGAAGAGTTGGGACCCATGGAATCGGTACCATGCAGTATGACTTCAAAGGGTCTGCATTTGCTCACCGAAACTCACCAATGCTATCAGCCTGAAGTGTCCAGCCTTATATCTCAACCAGCTCTGGGTGTAGATGTGTTAAATCCCGGTTGCATCACATGCCCTGAGTGAATTATTTAAGAATTGCTCTCTATTTCACTGTCTTTGTGTTTTGTTTTCGAAATTTATTTTGATATTGGGATTTATCGGATTTTCACTGCTGCGTTTATGCCGCTGTACACATGCTTGATTCTCTTACGGAGACATATATATCCATGGGTTTTAAGATTCTTCCTAGTCAGGTATATTCCTAGGCGTTGAATATGTGGTGTTGAGTCCATTTCGTTGAGCAAGGTGTAGGTCTTGTCTATTACATATTGGGCTTATGGAATGTTATCTGTGCTAATTTCAGTCTCTGGTTTTATGCAGCACCCTAAGGCACCTTTCCCCATAAGCAAGCACTAGGTGGTTTTCTAAATTTGAGACCCTGTTCTATTTTGTATTTCAGTTCATGTGTAGTCAAGTTTACATTCCGTGTATTAGTGATATCTTATGATGTTTCCTTTTCTGTGTGACGTAGTTCACGTAGAATCACCGTACCTGCATCCACTCACTATGCCGCTACGGGCCTGATGACACAGATTTCATTGCTGAGAGATATTGCATTGCACGTACGTGCCACAACTTCTTTATCCATTTTTTGCTTTCTGGGATATTTACCTGGTACTGTAGACGAGCTTCTTGGGTACACAGCCATCCCAAACTTTGGGGTGGTTCTATGTTTTTGATTTTAATTTCCCTAATCAATAGGACCATAAGTTCAATTGCCATAGGCTGTGTTGCTTTATTTCTTACGTGTTTCAGGAAACACCATACACTTCTCCAGGGTGGCTGTTCACAATTTACATCCTGCCAATCAGCATAACAAGGCTCCCTGTTCTCCATATCCTGTCCTACCTTTCTGGATTTTACACTTTTTTCAGATGGCTCTTTTGCCCGGGGGGCAGTGAGACTTCATTGTAGTGCAGATTTCCTTTACAGGCTTGCTTGGTTGGCCAAAAAGGACGTATACGTTTTTTCCTGAATATATTCAGGAAAAAACGCATACGCCCTTTTTGGCCAAGTGCATCATTGTCGACGTTGTGCCTCTTTTCCTATGCTTTCAGGGCAATTCCAGTCTACCCCCTGCAATCGTTTTCCTGAAATTCTGCCCCGCTTTCAAGTCCCCTTCGCAGGCTTACTTCAATATATTTTTGGAGGATAGCTGTCATTTATAACTCTGCAGGTTTGTGAATTACAGTGCCCCTGAGCTCCTTTCTTCAACTCGCTTTCTTGTGAGCTGGGCACAAAACCGCAGGATTGCTTCAGGCCCTAATCTGTTTCTAGCAGGGCACACTGAGCCTTTGTTTAATTCCTCTTCCTGGTGGGAAATGAGCGTTACATTTGCCCGTGCAGACACCTACAGCTAGTCTCTCATTGGTTCTCCCTATTCCTGTACATCTTGCACAGAAATTGCAAGCTGTGCCAAAGAGGAGGTTAAAGGCACTGACTCTCCAAGCGGGGAGAGTGTTAGTAAAGCATCTGGATTGGTGAACCCGAGGACCAGGATACGAAAACTGAGATGCATTTTAAATCCTTTCTCCATCACACGGTGAAGGATACTCTGGGTTTCCCATGCATGTTTTAGCTGGAGGAAGAATCCCTTGAACCTGGAGAGTTGGGACCCATGGAATGGGTACCATGCAGTATGACTTCATAGGGTCTGCATTTGCTCACTGAAACTCACCAATGCTATCAGCCTGAAGTGTCCAGCCTTATGTCTCAACCAGCTCTGGGTGTAGATGTGGTCAATCCCGGTTGCATCACATGCCCTGAGTGAATTATTTAAGAATTGCTCTCTATTTCACTGTCTTTGTGTTTTGTTTTCGAAATTTATTTTGATAATGGGATTTATCCGATTTTCACTGCTGCGTTTCGGCCTCAGTACACACGCTTGATTCTCTTACGGAGACATATATACCCATGGGTATTAAGATTCTTCCTAGTCAGGTATATTACTAGGCGTTGAATATGTGGTGTTGGGTCCATTTCGTTGAGCAAGAAGTAGGTCTTGTCTATTACATATTTGGCTTATGGAAAGTTATCTGTGCTAATTTCAGTCTCTGGTTTTATGCAGCACCCCAACGCACCTTTCCCCATAAGCAAGCACTAGTTGGTTTTCTAAATTTGAGACCCTGTTCTGTTTTGTAATTCAGTTCATGTGTAGTCAAGTTTACATTCCGTGTATTAGTGATATCTTATGATGTTTCTTTTTCTGTGTGACGTAGTTCACGTAGAATCACCGTACCTGCATCCACTCACTATGCCGCTACGGGCCTGATGACACAGATTTCATTGCTGAGTGATATTGCATTGTACGTACGTGCCACAACTTCTTTATCCATTTTTTGCTTTCTGGGATATTTACCTGGTACTCTAGACGAGCTTCTTGGGAACACAGCTGTCCCAACCTTTGGGGTGGCTCTCTGTTTTTGATTTTAATTTCCCTAAGGAATAGGACCATTTGTGCAATTGACATAGGCTGTGTTGCTTTATTTCTTACGTGTTTCAGGAAACACCATACACTTCTCCAGGGTGGCTGTTTGCAATTTACATCCTGCCAATCAGCATAACAAGGCTCCCTGTTCTCCATATCCTGTCCTACCTTTCTGGATTTTACACTATTTTCAGATGGCCGTTTTGCCCGGGGGGCAGTGAGACTTCATTGTAGTATAGATTTCCTTTACAGGCTTGCTTGGTTGGCCAAAAAGGGCGTATGCGTTTTTTCCTGAATAAATTCAGGAAAAAACGCATACGCGCTTTTTGGCCAAGTGCATCATTGTCGACGTTGTGCCTCTTTTCCTATGCTTTCAGGGCAATTCCAGTCTACCCCCTGCCATCTTTTTCCTGCAATTCTGCCCTGCTTTCAAGTCCCCTTCGCAGGCTTACTTCAATATATTTTTGGAGGATAGCTGTCATTTATAACTCTGCAGGTTTGTGAATTAAAGTGCCCCTGAGCTCATTTCTTCAACTCGCTTTCTTGTGAGCTGGGCACAAAACCGCAGGATTGCTTCAGGCCCTAATCTGTTTTCAGCAGGGCATGCTGAGCCTTTGGTTAATTCCTCTTCCTGGTGGGAAATGAGCGTTACATTTGCCCGTGCAGAAACCTACAGCTAGTCTCTCATTGGTTCTCCCTAGTCCTGTTCATCTTGCACAGAAATTGCAAGCTGTGCCAAACAGGAGGTTAAAGGCACTGACTCTCCAAGCAGGGAGAGTGTTAGTAAAGCATCTGGAATGGTGAACCCGAGGACCAGGATACGAAAACTGAGATGCATTTTAAATCGTTTCCCAATCACACGGTGGATGATACTCTGGGTTTCCCATGCATGTATTAGCTGGAGGAAGAATGCCTTGAACCTGGAGATTTGGGACCCATGGAATGGGTACCATGCAGTATGACTTCAAAGCGTCTGCATTTGCTCACCGAAACTCACCAATGCTATCAGCCTGAAGTGTCCAGCCTTATGTCTCAACCAGCTCTGGGTGTAGATGTGGTCAATCCCGGTTGCATCACATGCCCTGAGTGAATTATTTAAGAATTGCTCTCTATTTCACTGTCTTTGTGTTTTGTTTTCGAAATTTATTTTGATAATGGGATTTATCGGATTTTCACTGCTGCGTATCGGCCGCTGTACACACGCTTGATTCTCTTACGGAGACATATATATCCATGGGTTTTAAGATTCTTCCTAGTCAGGTATATTCCTAGGCGTTGAATATGTGGTGTTGAGTCCATTTCGTTGAGCAAGCAATAGGTCTTGTCTATTATATATTTGGCTTATGGAAAGTTATCTGTGCTAATTTCAGTCTGTGGTTTTATGCAGCACTCCAAGGCACCTTTCCCCATAAGCAAGCACTAGTTGGTTTTCTAAATTTGAGACCCTGTTCTGTTTTGTAATTCAATTCATGTGTAGTCAAGTTTACATTCCGTGTATTAGTGATATCTTATGATGTTTCTTTTTCTGTGTGACGTAGTTCACGTAGAATCACCGTACCTGCATCCACTCACTATGCCGCTACGGGCCTGATGACACAGATTTCATTGCTGAGTGATATTGCATTGCACGTACGTGCCACAAATTCTTTATCTATTTTTTGCTTTCTGGGATATTTACCTGGTACTGTAGACGAGCTTCTTGTGAACACAGCCGTCCCAAATATTGGGGTGGCTGTCTGTTTTTGATTTTAATTTCCGTAAGCAATAGGACCATATGTGGAAGTGCCATAGGCTGTGTTGCTTTGTTTCTTACATGTTTCAGGAAACACCATACACTTCTCCAGGGTGGCTGCTGGCAATTTACATCCTGCCAATCAGCATAACAAGGCTCCCTGTTCTCCATATCCTGTCCTACCTTTCTGGATTTTACACTTTACTCAGATGGCCCTTTTGCCCGGGGGGCAGTGAGACTTCATTGTAGTGCAGATTTCCTTTACAGGCTTGCTTGGTTGGCCAAAAAGGGCGTATGCGTTTTTTCCTGAATATATTCAGGAAAAAACGCATACGCCCTTTTTGGCCAAGTGCATCATTGTCGACGTTCTGCCTCTTTTCCTATGCTTTCAGGGCAATTCCAGTCTACCCTCTGCAATCGTTTTCCTGAAATTCTGCCCCGCTTTCAAGTCCCCTTCGCAGGCTTACTTCAATATATTTTTGGAGGATAGCTGTCATTTATAACTCTGCAGGTTTGTGAATTACAGTGCCCCTGAACTCCTTTCTTCAACTCGCTTTCTTGAGAGCTGGGCACAAAACCGCAGGATTGCTTCAGGCCCTAATCTTTTTCCGGCAGGGCATGCTGAGCCTTTGGTTAATTCCTCTTCCTGGTGGGAAATGAGCATTACATTTGCCCGTGCAGACACCTACAGCTAGTCTCTCATTGGTTCTCCCTATTCCTGTTCATCTTGCACAGAAATTGCAAGCTGTGCCAAACAGGAGGTTAAAGGCACTGACTCTCCAAGCGGGGAGAGTGTTAGTAAAGCATCTGGAATGGTGAACCCGAGGACAAGGATACGAAAACTGAGATGCATTTTAAATCGTTTCCCAATCACACGGTGGACGATACTCTGGGTTTCCCATGCATGTTTTAGCTGGAGGAAGAATCCCTTGAACCTGGAGAGTTGGGACCCATGGAATGGGTACCATGCAGTATGACTTCAAAGGGTCTGCATTTGCTCACCGAAACTCACCAATGCTATCAGCCTGAAGTGTCCAGCTTTATGTCTCAACCAGCTCTGGGTGTAGATGTGGTCAATCCCGGTTGCATCACATGCCCTGAGTGAATTATTTAAGAATTGCTCTCTATTTCACTGTCTTTGTGTTTTGTTTTTGAAATTTATTTTGATAATGGGATTTATCGGATTTTCACTGCTGCGTTTATGCCACTGTACACACGCTTGATTCTCTTACGGAGACATATATATCCATGGGTTTTAAGATTCTTCCTTGTCAGGTATATTCCTAGGCGTTGAATATGTGGTGTTGGGTCCATTTCGTTGAGGAAGGAGTAGGTCTTCTCTATTACATATTTGGCTTATGGAAAGTTATCTCTGCTAATTTCAGTCTCTGGTTTTATGCAGCACCCCAACGCACCTTTCCCCATAAGCAAGCACTAGTTGGTTTTCTAAATTTGAGACCATGTTCTGTTTTGTAATTCAGTTCATGTGTAGTCAAGTTTACATTCCGTGTATTAGTGATATCTTATGATGTTTCTTTTTCTGTGTGACGTAGTTCACGTAGAATCACCGTACCTGCATCCACTCACTATGCCGCTACGGGCCTGATGAAACAGATTTCATTGCTGAGTGATATTGCATTGTACGTACGTGCCACAACTTCTTTATCCATTTTTTGCTTTCTGGGATATTTACCTGATACTGTAGACGAGCTTCTTGTGAACACAGCCGTCCCAAATATTGGGGTGGCTGTCTGTTTTTGATTTTAATTTCCGTAAGCTATAGGACCATAAGTGGAAGTGCCATAGGCTGTGTTGCTTTGTTTCTTACGTGTTTCAGGAAACACCATACACTTCTCCAGGGTGGCTGCTGGCAATTTACATCCTGCCAATCAGCATAACAAGGCTCCCTGTTCTCCATATCCTGACCTACCTTTCTGGATTTTACACATTTTTCAGATGGCCCTTTTGCCCGGGGGGCAGTGAGACTTCATTGTAGTGCAGATTTCCTTTACAGGCTTGCTTGGTTGGCCAAAAAGGGCGTATGCGTTGTTTCCTGAATATATTCAGGAAAAAACGCATACGCCCTTTTTGGCCAAGTGCATCATTGTCGACCTTCTGCCTCTTTTCCTATGCTTTCAGGGCAATTCCAGTCTACCTCCTGCAATCGTTTTCCTGAAATTCTGCCCCGATTTCAAGTCCCCTTCGCAGGCTTACTTCAATATATTTTTGGAGGATAGCTGTCATTTATAACTCTGCAGGTTTGTGAATTACAGTGCCCCTGAGCTCCTTTCTTCAACTCGCTTTCTTGTGAGCTGGGCACAAAACCGCAGGATTGCTTCAGGCCCTAATCTGTTTCCGGCAGGTCATGCTGAGCCTTTGGTTAATTCCTCTTCCTGGTGGGAAATGAGCGTTACATTTGCCCGTGCAGACACCTACAGCTACTCTCTCATTGGTTCTCCCTATTCCTGTTCATCTTGCACAGAAATTGCAAGCTGTGCCAAACAGGAGGTTAAAGGCACAGACTCTCCAACTGGGGAGAGTGTTAGTAAAGCGTCTAGAATGGTGAATCCGAGGACCAGGATACGAAAACTGAGATGCATTTTAAATCGTTTCCCAATCACACGGTGGACGATACTCTGTGTTTCCCATGCATGTTTTAGCTGGAGGAAGAATCCCTTGAACCTGGAGAGTTGGGACCCATGGAATGGGTACCATGCAGTATGACTTCAAAGGGTCTGCATTTGCTCACCGAAACTCACCAATGCTATCAGCCTGAAGTGTCCAGCCTTATGTCTCAACCACCTCTGGGTGTAGATGTGTTAAATCCCGGTGGCATCACATGCCCTGAGTGAATTATTTAAGAATTGCTCTCTATTTCACTGTCTTTGTGTTTTATTTTTGAAATTTATTTTGATAATTGGATTTATCGGATTTTCACTGCTGCGTTTCGGCCGCTGTACACACGCTTGATTCTCTTACGGAGACATATATATCCATGGGTTTTAAGATTCTTCCTAGTCAGGTATATTCCTAGGCGTTGAATATGTGGTGTTGGGTCCATTTCGTTGAGCAAGGAGTAGGTCTTGTCTATTAAATATTTGGCTTATGGAAAGTTATCTGTGCTAATTTCAGTCTCTGGTTTTATGCAGCACCCTAAGGCACCATTCCCCATAAGCAAGCACTAGTTGGTTTTCTAAATTTGAGACCCTGTTCTGTTTTGTAATTCAGTTCATGTGTAGTCAAGTTTACATTCCGTGTATTAGAGATATCTTATGATGTTTCTTTTTCTGTGTGACGTAGTTCACGTAGAATCACCGTACCTGCATCCACTCACTATGCCGCTATGGGCCTGATGACACAGATTTCATTGCTGAGTGATATTGCATTGTACGTACGTGCCACAACTTCTTTATCCATTTTTTGCTTTCTGGGATATTTACCTGATACTGTAGACGAGCGTCTTGTGAACACAGCCGTCCCAAATATTGGGGTGGCTGTCTGTTTTTGATTTTAATTATCCAAAGAATAGGACCATAAGTGCAATTGCCATAGGCTGTGTTGCTTTATTTCTTACGTGTTTCAGGAAACACCATACACTTCTCCAGGGTGAGTGTTGGCAATTTACATCTTGCCAATCAGCATAAAAAGGCTCCCTGATCTCCATATCCTGTCCTACCTTTCTGGATTTTACACTTTTTTCAGATGGCCCTCTTGCCCGGGGGGCAGTGAGACTTCATTGTAGTGCAGATTTCCTTTACAGGCTTGCTTGGTTGGCCAAAAAGGGCATATGCGTTTTTTCCTGAATATATTCAGGAAAAAACGCATACGCCCTTTTTAGCCAAGTGCATCATTGTCGACGTTGTGCCTCTTTTCCTATGCTTTCAGGGCAATTCCAGTCTACCCCCTGCAATCGTTTTCCTGAAATTCTGCCCCGCTTTCAAGGCCCTTCGCAGGCTTACTTCAATATACTGTTGGAAGATAGCTGTCATTTATAACTGTGCAGGTTTGTGAATTACAGTGCCCCTGAGCTCCTTTCTTCAACTCGCTTTCTTGTGAGCTGGGCACAAAACCGCAGGATTGCTTCAGGCCCTAATCTGTTTCCAGCAGGGCACACTGAGCCTTTGTTTAATTCCTCTGCCTGGTGGGCAATGAGCGTTACATTTCCCCGTGCAGACACCTACAGCTAGGCTCTCATTGGTTCTCCCTATTCCTGTTCATCTTGCACAGAAATTGCAAGCTGTGCCAAAGAGGAGGTTAAAGGCACTGACTCTCCAAGCGGGGAGAGTGTTAGTAAAGCATCTGGAATGGTGAACCCGAGGATCAGGATATGAAAACTCAGATGCATTTTAAATCGTTTCCCAATCACACGGTGGATGATACTCTGCGTTTACCATGCATGTTTTAGCTGGAGGAAGAATCCCTTGAACCTGGAGAGTTGGGACCCATGGAATGGGTAAAATGCAGTTTGACTTCAAAGGGTCTGCATTTGCTCACCGAAACTCACCAATGCTATCAGCCTGAAGTGTCCAGCCTTATGTCTCAACCAGCTCTGGGTGAAGATGTGTTAAATCCCGGTTGCATCACATGCCCTGAGTGAATTTTTTAAGAATTGCTCACTATTTCACTGTCTTTGTGTTTTGTTTTTGAAATTTATTTTGATAATGGGATTTATCGGAATTTCACTGCTGCGTTTATGCCGCTGTACACACGCTTGACTCTCTTACGGAGACATATAAATCCATGGGTTTTAAGATTCTTCCTAGTCAGGTATATTCCTAGGCGTTGAATATGTGGTGTTGAGTCCATTTCGTTGAGCAAGGAGTAGGTCTTGTCTAATACATATTTGGATTATGGAATGAAATCTGTGCTAATTTCAGTCTCTGGTTTTATGCAGCACCCTAAGGCACCTTTCCCCATAAGCAAGCACTAGTTGGTTTTCTAAATTTGAGACCCTGTTCTGTTTTGTAATTCAGTTCATGTGTAGTCAAGTTTACATTCCGTGTATTAGTGATATCTTATGATGTTTCTTTTTCTGTGTGACGTAGTTCACGTAGAATCACCGTACCTGCATCCACTCACTATGCCGCTACGGGCCTGATGAAACAGATTTCATTGCTGAGTGATATTGCATTGTACGTACGTGCCACAACTTCTTTATCCATTTTTTGCTTTCTGGGATATTTACCTGATACTGTAGACGAGCTTCTTGTGAACACAGCCGTCCGAAATATTGGGGTGGCTCTCTGTTTTTGATTTTAATTTCCGTAAGCTATAGGACTATAACTCGAAGTGCCATAGGCTGTGTTGCTTTGTTTCTTACGTGTTTCAGGAAACACCATACACTTCTCCAGGGTGGCTGCTGGCAATTTACATCCTGCCAATCAGCATAACAAGGCTCCCTGTTCTCCATATCCTGTCCTACCTTTCTGGATTTTACACTTTTTTCAGATGGCCCTTTTGCCCGGGGGCCAGTGAGACTTCATTTTAGTGGAGATTTCCTTTACAGGCTTGCTTGGTTGGCCAAAAAGGGCGTATGCGTTTTTTCCTGAATATATTCAGGAAAAAACGCATACGCCCTTTTTGGCCAAGTGCATCATTGTCGACGTTCTGCCTCTTTTCCTATGCTTTCAGGGCAATTCCAGTCTACCCCCTGCAATCGTTTTCCTGAAATTCTGCCCCGCATTCAAATCCCCTTCGCAGGCTTACTTCAGTATATTTTTGGAGGATAGCTGTCATTTATAATTCTGCAGGTTTGTGAATTACAGTGCCTCTGAGCTCCTTTCTTCAACTCGCTTTCTTGTGAGCTGGGCACAAAACCGCAGGATTGCTTCAGGCCCTAATCTGTTTCCAGCAGGGCACACTGAGCCTTTGTTTAATTCCTCTTCCTGGTGGGCAATGAACGTTACATTTTCCCGTGCAGACACCTACAGCTAGTCTCGCATTGGTTCTCCCTATTCCTGTTCATCTT